>NC_091186.1:21107595-21190095 GCF_040958095.1 Procambarus clarkii
TAATCACACACTCACGTGTGTGTGTATGTGTGTGTGTGTGTGTGTGTGTGTGTGTGTGTGTGTGTGTGTGTGTGTGTGTGTGTGTGTGTGTGTGTGTGTGTGTGTGTGTGTGTGTGTGTGTGTGTGTGTGTGTGTGTGTGTGTGTGTGTGTGTGTGTGTGTGTAAAATATACACTGAGGACAGGCAGCTTGTGCATGTCTATTCGTTAGGTGTATATCGAGGTCCACCTCCAAGGTCGAACTACTGACCTCCACATTCACCCTGGGCACAAGTAGTCTCGAACCACTAACCCCAGGAGCAGGAGACAGTAGTTCTATTAACTACTTTACCTACAGCATAAAGAAGAATTCCAGAAACAAGAAATGGCAGTTGTTGACTGCTTCTGGAATCCTTCCTCGAATGTAGATGTTGCAAGGTTCTTTGATTATGTAAGTTAACAATAAAGAACTAGATACAAATTAAATGTGTGCTATAAAATATGTGTATGTGACATATATTCATATAAGCACAGACGTTGCGGTATTCAGAGTAAGGACAGTTTTTCCTCAGACCCATGCTCACAGTTCCTAGAAACCAGGACAATTTAGTAATCATGCGAAACTGCGGCATCTCTTACCGAGTCCATTTTGAACAAAAGGTAGTGAACAAAGATATCGAGTACATACAAGCAAAATATATATTCAGGCATTAAGTGTGCAACTTCATCATAGTGAATAATAATAATGGTTCTGTCAACTATGGGTTTCACAATAAACTAAAGGTAACAGGATGAGCATGGGTTGCACAAACTATTGGTAACAGGATGGGTATGGGTTGCACAATTAAGTTTACTGCGCTAGGATGAGTGTGTGTGTGTATATTATAAATATATGTGTGTGTATATATATATATATATATATATATATATATATATATATATATATATATATATATATATATATAATATATATATATATATATATATATATATATATATATATATATATATATATATATATATATTATTAAATATGACCGAAAAAGTAAGATTAATAATTCTAACACGAATTTTCTCAATCTTTCGTACATTACGCTTCACTGTTGGAGGTAAATCAAAAATCACTTCTCCAAAATTCATTTTTATTTCTAGTCTGACGCGACACGGGCGCGTTTCGTAAAACTTATTACATTTTCAAAGACTTCACAAATACACAACTGATTAGAACGTATCTCTGATTTTATATCTACATTTGAGTGAGGTGGGAAGGGTGATGTGGCATTAATACAAGACAGAACAGGAGGGGATATTAATAGGGTATTAAAAGTATCAACACAAGACAGAACAGAAACAATGGGTATTGAATAGAAGTGTTTGTAGAAAGCCTATTGGTCCATATTTCTTGATGCTTCTATATTGGAGCGGAGTCTTGAGGTGGGTAGAATATAGTTGTGCAATAATTGGCTGTTGATTGCTGGTGTTGACTTCTTGATGTGTAGTGCCTCGCAAACGTCAAGCCGCCTGCTATCGCTGTATCTATCGATGATTTCTGTGTTGTTTACTAGGATTTCTCTGGCGATGGTTTGGTTATGGGAAGAGGTTATATGTTCCTTAATGGAGCCCTGTTGCTTATGCATCGTTAAACGCCTAGAAAGAGATGTTGTTGTTTTGCCTATATACTGGGTTTTTTGGAGCTTACAGTCCCCAAGTGGGCATTTGAAGGCATAGACGACATTAGTCTCTTTTAAAGCGTTCTGTTTTGTGTCTGGAGAGTTTCTCATGAGTAGGCTGGCCGTTTTTCTGGTTTTATAGTAAATCGTCAGTTGTATCCTCTGATTTTTGTCTGTAGGGATAACGTTTCTATTAACAATATCTTTCAGGACCCTTTCCTCCATTTTATGAGCTGTGGAAAAGAAGTTCCTGTAAAATAGTCTAATAGGGGGTATAGGTGTTGTGTTAGTTGTCTCTTCAGAGGTTGCATGGCTTTTCACTTTCCTTCTTATGATGTCTTCGATGAAACCATTGGAGAAGCCGTTATTGACTAGGACCTGCCTTACCCTACAGAGTTCTTCGTCGACTTGCTTCCATTCTGAGCTGTGGCTGAGAGCACGGTCGACGTATGCGTTAACAACACTCCTCTTGTACCTGTCAGGGCAGTCGCTGTTGGCATTTAGGCACATTCCTATGTTTGTTTCCTTAGTGTAGACTGCAGTGTGGAAACCTCCGCCCTTTTCCATGACTGTTACATCTAGAAAAGGCAGCTTCCCATCCTTTTCCGTCTCGTAAGTGAAACGCAGCACGGAACTCTGCTCAAATGCCTCCTTCAGCTTCTGCAGATGTCTGACATCAGGTACCTGTGTAAAAATGTCGTCAACATACCTGCAGTATATGGCCGGTTTCAAGTTCATGTCGACTAAGACTTTTTGCTCGATGGTACCCATGTAGAAGTTTGCAAACAGGACACCTAGGGGAGAACCCATGGCGACCCCATCTACTTGCTTATACATGTGCCCATCCGGGCTCAAGAAGGGTGCCTCTTTAGTACAAGCTTGGAGTAGTTTCCTCAGAATACTTTCTGGCATGTCAAGAGGAGTACAGGCTGGATCACGATACACTCTGTCGGCTATCATTCCGATTGTCTCGTCCACAGGTACGTTGGTAAACAGCGATTCTACGTCCAACGAGGCTCTTATCCCTGTGGCCCGTGTGCCCCGCAGTAAGTCCACAAATTCCTTTGGAGACTTCAGGCTGAAGGCGCAAGGAACATAAGGAGTCAGCAGGCCGTTGAGTCGCTTTGCCAGTCTGTACGTGGGTGTGGGTATCTGGCTAATGATTGGCCGAAGTGGGTTTCCAGGCTTTTGAGTCTTGACATTTCCATACGCATATCCAGGTTTATATTCCCCAATGATCTTTGGCAGGTGGAGTCCGGATTTCTTGGCGTTTACAGTTTCGATCAGTTTGTTGACCTTTGCTTTTAATTCGGCTGTAGTGTCCTTCGTTACCCTTTGGAACTTAGTTTGGTCAGAGAGTATGATGTTCATTTTCGCCAGATACTTCGTCTTTTTTAAGAATGACATATATTGGCGACTTGTCACCTCTCCTGACAACTATCTCCTTGTTCTCACGAAGGCTTTTAGCTGCCGCTTTAAGCTCGGGGGACAGTATGGTGCTTCTGTAGTTGCCTCGATTCTTTCCTCCTTCTGCAATAAGTTCTGCTTGTAAGGTATCTTTGGTAGTGACCTTCTTTTGTGACTCAACGGCCTGCTGACTCCTTATGTTCCTTGCGCCTTCAGCCTGAAGTCTCCAAAGGAATTTGTGGACTTACTGCGGGGCACACGGGCCACAGGGATAAGAGCCTCGTTGGACGTAGAATCGCTGTTTACCAACGTACCTGTGGACGAGACAATCGGAATGATAGCCGACAGAGTGTATCGTGATCCAGCCTGTACTCCTCTTGACATGCCAGAAAGTATTCTGAGGAAACTACTCCAAGCTTGTACTAAAGAGGCACCCTTCTTGAGCCCGGATGGGCACATGTATAAGCAAGTAGATGGGGTCGCCATGGGTTCTCCCCTAGGTGTCCTGTTTGCAAACTTCTACATGGGTACCATCGAGCAAAAAGTCTTAGTCGACATGAACTTGAAACCGGCCATATACTGCAGGTATGTTGACGACATTTTTACACAGGTACCTGATGTCAGACATCTGCAGAAGCTGAAGGAGGCATTTGAGCAGAGTTCCGTGCTGCGTTTCACTTACGAGACGGAAAAGGATGGGAAGCTGCCTTTTCTAGATGTAACAGTCATGGAAAAGGGCGGAGGTTTCCACACTGCAGTCTACACTAAGGAAACAAACATAGGAATGTGCCTAAATGCCAACAGCGACTGCCCTGACAGGTACAAGAGGAGTGTTGTTAACGCATACGTCGACCGTGCTCTCAGCCACAGCTCAGAATGGAAGCAAGTCGACGAAGAACTCTGTAGGGTAAGGCAGGTCCTAGTCAATAACGGCTTCTCCAATGGTTTCATCGAAGACATCATAAGAAGGAAAGTGAAAAGCCATGCAACCTCTGAAGAGACAACTAACACAACACCTATACCCCCTATTAGACTATTTTACAGGAACTTCTTTTCCACAGCTCATAAAACGGAGGAAAGGGTCCTGAAAGATATTGTTAATAGAAACGTTATCCCTACAGACAAAAATCAGAGGATACAACTGACGATTTACTATAAAACCAGAAAAACGGCCAGCCTACTCATGAGAAACTCTCCAGACACAAAACAGAACGCTTTAAAAGAGACTAATGTCGTCTATGCCTTCAAATGCCCACTTGGGGACTGTAAGCTCCAAAAAACCCAGTATATAGGCAAGACAACAACATCTCTTTCTAGGCGTTTAACGATGCATAAGCAACAGGGCTCCATTAAGGAACATATAACCTCTTCCCATAACCAAACCATCGCCAGAGAAATCCTAGTAAACAACACAGAAATCATCGATAGATACAGCGATAGCAGGCGGCTTGACGTTTGCGAGGCACTACACATCAAGAAGTCAACACCAGCAATCAACAGCCAATTATTGCACAACTATATTCTACCCACCTCAAGACTCCGCTCCAATATAGAAGCATCAAGAAATATGGACCAATAGGCTTTCTACAAACACTTCTATTCAATACCCATTGTTTCTGTTCTGTCTTGTGTTGATACTTTTAATACCCTATTAATATCCCCTCCTGTTCTGTCTTGTATTAATGCCACATCACCCTTCCCACCTCACTCAAATGTAGATATAAAATCAGAGATACGTTCTAATCAGTTGTGTATTTGTGAAGTCTTTGAAAATGTAATAAGTTTTACGAAACGCGCCCGTGTCGCGTCAGACTAGAAATAAAAATGAATTTTGGAGAAGTGATTTTTGATTTACCTCCAACAGTGAAGCGTAATGTACGAAAGATTGAGAAAATTCGTGTTAGAATTATTAATCTTACTTTTTCGGTCATATTTAATAATATATGTCTACAGGAAAGACTGCTACCAAAATATACTAATATATATATATATATATATGTATGTCGTACCTAGTAGCCAGAACGTACTTCTCAGCCAACTATGCAAGGCCCGATTTGCCTGATAAGCCAAGTTTTACGAATTAATATATTTTCTCTAATTTCTTACTTATGAAATGATAAAGCTACCTATTTCATTATGTATGAGGTCAATTTTTTTTATTGGAGTTAAAATTAACGTAGATATATGACCGAACCTAACCAACCCTAAATATTCTTTCTTTCAACCTTTCAAATACAATACAATACAATACAATACAATTTTATTTAGGTAAGGTACATACATACATTAAATATTTACAAGGATTGTTTAACTTATAGGTATAGCTAGTACATACAATGCCTAAAGCCACTATTACGCAAAGCGTTTCGGGCATGATAAACTTATATGACAAGCTTAATACTAATTGAGCATAATGAGTAGAATGAAAACAAGAAATGAAAACATATATGAAAAAGCAGCACAAATACAATTATGTCGACAAACAGCGCTCTTTAAAGAAAAAAATAGACATTGGTTGACAATAGAAGGGTAAGGTAGGTTACAGGGAATTTATTAGGTATAGCTTCGCTTTTAACTTAAACTGGTTGAGAGAGGTACAGTCTTTAACATGGTTGGGAAGGTCATTCCACATTCTGGGCCCCTTGATTTGTAGAGCATTTCTAGTTTGATTAAGTCGTACTCTAGGAATATCAAAACTGTATTTATTTCTGGTGTGATGCTCATGGGTTCTGATACAACCTTCTATGAAGCTTTTGAGATCAGGATTGGCATTATAGTTTAGCGTTTTATTCATTCGTGAATGTGTATGAATACACATTCATACGTGAATGAATGTATAATGAGAATGTGTATTATACACATTCTCTCATGTGTATAATACACATGAGAGAATGTGCAGTGACTTAATGTCTAACATATTCAGAGATTTAAGTAGGGGTACCGAGTGATGTCTGGGGCCAGAATTGGATATTGTCCTAATACCATCCATTGTCCCAATAAATATTCTATCTCTAATGCTAAGTATATTTAATTCTTTCCGCATGTTGAGAACTTTGGTAGTTATAGGACAGCCAAGTATAATTCTGAGTGCTTCATTTTGCATTTTTTCCAGTCTATCAATACTTTTGCCATTCTGCAGGACCAAAGCTGGTGCATGATAGTCTATCAGAGACCTTATATACGCTAAATACATCATTCTTGCTATTCTAATATTAACACCATATTTCGGGCTGTACCCCACTACAGTTCTGAGAGCCTTGAGTCTGTCTCTACATTGTTGATGTAACTTATTGACTGCAGTTGAGGTACAAGGGACAGAGACACCAAGGTATTTGAAAGAAGAGACATAGTCTATTGGTATGTTGTCTATCTTAAGTTTTCGTGGTCCACTTTTGCGGTTGCCAATTTGTCTGTTAAATACCTTAGTTTTAGCAGCGTTGATTACAAGACCAAGGCTCTCACAAGCTGTATGTATACAATTTAAGACTGTTTGCATTTTGCGGTGGGTTTTAGTATGTACAAGGATGTCATCTGCATATCTGATAGTGATGTTTGCCGGACTAGTTGGGATTGATTTTAGTAAAGCATTAATTAGAACATTAAACAAGGTAGGACTAAGTACTCCTCCTTGTGGGGTGCCTAGTTGCATTACTTTAGTTTCACTCTTGTAGCCTTGGAACAGCGCAGAGGACTTCCGGTTGGTAAGATAGCCTCGTATCCACTGTAATAAATGTCCCCCTATATCCATTCTCGCTAATTCATACATAATCACTTCCCTATTAGCAATATCAAAGGCATATTTTAAATCAAGAAATGTTGTGTACTTGTGCCTTTTATCTCCATGAACAGTAAGAAAGGTTGTGATACAGTTGTGTACACTTTTACCATGTGTGAAACCATTGATATCAGGTGACATGTGCTCTTTAACTCTATACAATAATCTATTAAGCACCATTCTCTCAAAGAGAGAATGGTGCTTAGTTGATTGTCTACTATTCTCTCAAAGGTTTTGCACATGCAACTGGTCAGTGAGATGGGACGGAAAGCATCCGGTTGGCCAGGCTTTGGTACAGGTACCGTAAGACTGGTGGTCCATGATACAGGCAACTGCCCAGAGACATAGCTGGCATTAAACAATTCTAATAATGGGTTACCGGGTACACGATGTAGGAGTCTTAGAATATCATAGGTGATACCGTCCTCACCAGGAGCAGTGCTACTGCCCCTGGAGAGGGCTGCATCCAATTCATAATCTGTATATGGAACATCACATTCATCATGTTGCTTGCTCAACATGAAATTTATGAGAGAATTTCTGTCTGTGGACCTCGCCTGCAATTTCTCCCCAGTGCTAGCTGGTAGCATTCCAAGGCTGGAAACCTGAGCCCATTTTGCAATTAACTGATTGGCTTTCTGTAGCGGGTTTGAGTGTGAAACTTGTCTACTATTTTTACCAATAATTTTGTTTATGCCTTTCCAGGCTTTGCCCAGGGGAGTATGCAGGTTAAGTCCACTAACAAAACCCTCCCATTCATTTTGTCTCAGTTCAGTCATTCTCTCCCTTGCCGCTGCAAGCGCGGCCTGAAACAGTTTTAACATTTGAGGAGTTCTAAGGCTCTTATATGCTTTACCTGTCTGTCTAGCAATTGATTTAAGCTCTTTCAGTTTAGCATCATCATAGTACTGGTTGTGTCTGACCTGTTTACCAGTACTTCTTTTTGTTTGGCGTGACTCACTATTTTTGATGGCCTCATAGGTATATGGGTACATCCGGTCTCTTACCCTCGACCGCGTCGGTACCTTTATGGTCAGGAAGCCACGGATATTTACAATGGGGCTCGGTCAGTCAATATGATTCCTTTGACATCACTCAACTTATGTATTCTGTTCTCGTATTGACAATTTGAATGACATCAAGAATATTTTGAATATCTTCTGACATAGATGGTGCTGTAGTTGATTGTTGTTCATGACTTGTCCAATGGGTCGAGACTGGTCTCATTAGCATCGCTCAGATTAGTGGGAAGAAATTCTTGCTGCAAGAATGTGTGTTTTCAGAGCTAACTAGGGTAACTAAAATACTTATTTCCTAAATAAATACTTTAATTGTAAATATTTGAAAATATATGGTATGTTTCAGAATTTCTGACGAAATAAAACATATTGTGGTTTATAATTAAGTTCTTAATAGTGATCCTATCCTGCATCATAATTTACATAATATCTACTTCTGTTTTGTGTATTAAAATGACTACTTTTTATGTTAATTTCTTTCTGTAAATGATGATGATGATAAAGTTCAGTAAATGTAAGTAAGAACATAAGAATGAAGGTAACTGCAAAAGACTTATTGACCCATACGAGGCAGCTCCTCGTATGGAGCTGCCTTTGATAAGTAATTACCAAAGAAGGCACCAAGCCGGGAAGGCTGTGTAGCACAATCAAATAAGTCGATTGAAGAGGACGGTATTACTTACAGTTTACTGAGATTAGTCTCACAAGTACCAGGTAATCCACTTTTAGTGTTGTACAGAATGAGTTTAAGTGAAGGAGTATTACCTGATGATTGGACAGTGTCATTGTTCCCATCCCCAAAGCACACTCAGATAATTATAGACCCATATCTCTAACATAATTTTGTCTATTAGCACAGTTTTCGGCGTGAATGCATTTTGGTTCTACAAGGTAGCCAACTCCATCAAAATATTAAATATGTACCCAACTCAATTAACGATTAATCAACCAATTACTCCATGGGATAACTTGGATCTAGCAGTTGATTTTGTAAATGCACCCAAGAAAGATAATGTACACTCTACATTATTAAAACAGTTAACACTGTGAAGCATCACTGAAAGTACTCAGAGTATGGGTAACGATGTGTATCAGTGCTATACCGACGGTTCTGTAGAAGAAGGTGGACGATGTACCGGATGTGCATGTAATATATTTGAACAATCTTCTCTCGTACATACATGAATGAAGCGCGTCAATGATTGGGCAAGTACAACTCAAACCGAACTTGCAGGCATATACCTTGCCACTGAATTTTTAAAACACAAAGGCAGTCGACTTATATACTGTGATTCGCAGAGTGCACTCCTGGTATTGAACGCACATAGTAGTGACACCCAGAAAATAGTCAGTGATATTCGAATGAATATTTTAGCTGCCAAAGAAAAGAGATTTGAAATTAAATTCCTATTGTAACACGGATTGGGTCCTTCTCTCTTTTCTTCCTTCTACTCCCTCTACCCGTATTCTTACTTTTTATTCTCTACCAAGGGACTCCAAAACTTTTACCAAAGCCACTCCACGCCACGTGGTCCTAAGACGATTGACCGACTTAGGATTCTACATCCAGTATGACGTGACCTAAGCTCTGATCAAAACCCTAGAGTCGCCTCTGCTGCCACCACCAGACCAGCTCTACAGAGCAATGATCGAGGTCTGGATCGATCACGCTAATTAATCAACCTTGGGGCTTGATCCCCACTAGTAGTTGATAACCTCGGAAACTTGAGTGTGGAGTTAATTAGATGGGGATGATGAATTCCGATCCGATGTTAGAATCGGCGCCCAATGCAACTCTGCCTCGTGTGGACCACGTGACCAGGACAAGTTTACACATAACCAAATGGAAACAATAAAATGCAAATTAATAACAAATTTAATTTATTAAGAGAAAACTAAAACAAAATCTAAATGTGTTCACTCCCTATCACTTTAACACTCCCTACTTGACCTGAATGGCAAATGAGAAGACTATCTCTATACATAACCATAGCAACTATACCTCTATATTTTCCAGCTAAGATGTTGGGCTGGTCTTGGGGAGAGGTAAGATGTTTGACCTCTCCCAGCTGCTCGGCAGATCACACTGATCTTTTCCTCGTCTGGTCTACCCCAGACAAGAACATTGTAACCTTCCGCCTAGTCAAAGTTTCCAAGTTACTAGCAAGGTTTAGGTTATAACAATTAAACTCTGTTGTACTTAATTGATCCAGACTGGTTGAATTATTTTACTGAAATAAATTACACAAGCCTCTAACGGCAGAGCTGTTCCCGATCACAAAAATGGTTATTAAAACTTTGAGAAATAGTAGACCTGTCACCCCTGCTGACCTATGACCGCCGGTCACTCCGCCTTAAAAGTTAGATCTGATTCGTGACGTCACTGATGGTGACTTAAACTCAATAATTAGAATACTCTTGATATTGTATCCAGTACTATTATACAATACAATTTTAATGCAAAATGAATAAAGGCTAATTTTCTCTAAATTACTGAATACTATAGGATGGTTCATTATACGCAGCTATGAACAAAGATGCCCGCCATTTGTGACTCAGACCTGCTAATTCCCAGGGGACTGGGCGTTGTTGAGAGGTCAGGTCCCTACTCGAACTTCTGGAACCTTCTGGAATAATTCTTACAACAGCCTAGTTTGTTACAACCCCCCCGCACAAGCACTTAGTAAACCTTGTTAATTTGTTAAAATTCACGAGGTTTAGTATCCAAACCCACAATTCAACTCATGCCACAAACAAAAGCTAACCTAACTAATAAAATTTGACAAATAATAGTCCAACATCATAATAAACATGTTCATATTTCATAAGTTTCTCAGCTGTCAACTGACAGCAATCCTCTAATATCAGGAAACATACATCCTATCCTTACTGACATAGCTAAATAACATGTCCCTACTCTACCATCAAAAACTAGCTATTAAACTCTCTTGGCTCTTCACTAGCCAAGTCCATGTGTCCTCTAGAGCCGGCCACACCGTGCTCAAACAACATTAAAGTTATATCTTCAGACTGAACTTTCAGTCATCCGGGAGCGTACTACGGAACTATCAAGCTCACATCCGTGTACTACCCACTCCCCATCAATGTCAACCTTGACATTTTAAGGAACACACCTAACGTTTATTACATGTATCTAAAAATATAAAAAAAATTCCTATACTATATCACAGGTTTCGGCTGACTGTACAGCCAAGTGTTCTCACTCACTAGAAGTGTCAATGTTTATATTGGTCCGCCTCTCCTGTGTTCAAACATTCTGAAAAAAATAGCACAACATAATTTTCCATAACCGTTTGTTCTGGGCTGAGACAATTACACAGGGGCTTCGATTTTGATTACTGACCAATTTATAGAGTAAAATTCATATATTATACCAGAATTATTATTTATCTGTTTTTCAACATTTAAAAAGTATTGATTCTAAATCTGTTTTTCAACATTTAAACAAAAGTGTCCAGATGTTCTTTACACAGATGTTCAGAGCCACTTTGTTGTTTGTATCAATTGTTCATATTGAGTAATCGAGAAAAAATATAGATGCTGCTGGATGCTGAATGTAGTCGCTGACGATGACGGTGTCGATCTTGCTTCTCCCCATGTGTAGACATCAATACCTGGTCCTCTTGTACTCCCATCCGGTACTCCTGAATGACGACAGAGTGTAGTAGAGCGGAGTGCCAAGCGACAGCTGTAGAATACTGTTACTTCGGCCATTAATCTTGCTCTCGACAGTCCACACGCCTTCGTATCAATCACAGTTCACACGGTAGTCTTGATGTTAAACTTGACGTCGCAGATGACCACAGCAGAGCAGAACTGGATGTACCAACAGTGTCTCTTAGCAGGAGTGGTGTCAGAAGGTCGTAGAGGCGGGTTGCTTGTTTGCAGAACAGGTGAATCTCGTCTTCCATCATTGCTCACGTCATCTCAGGCGTTTCTTGATGTCCCCAGGTTACTAGGCCGTAAACACCAACTGTGTATACCCTCGTACCGCCGACTTTAGGCCAAAGGAGACAATTTTGCGACCTTCTATTGGCGAGTCCCGGTACTCTGTAGGGAAACCGTGCCTTCCACCTGTGACCGCCTTATTTCCGCTTTCTTGTTACTTCAGATGACGTAATCGTTAATTTTCCGGCGAAACTCTTGAGTACTGCTACGCGCTTTCCATTTCTTGACCTCTCCTCCAACACTGCTGGAATGGCTGCAGTCTTGATGACGCAGCAGGTGGGTATTGGTGATCTCGAGACAGCTACCCCGGCGTTGTATGGCACCTCCGGTGACTGCTATAATGTGGACAGCTCGCTGGCCCTGACAACCTCGTTAGTGACGTGAGGCGTCGGCCGGGTGACTCTTGGACAGTCACTCCTCCCCACAGTAACTGATGTATGGGTTACTGGGTCTGGTGGGGGGAGGGCTTGTGTAACGTGCCTCCCCCCTCGGTCTTTACAGACAAGGGTTCACGTGTGGCTGGAACAACTGGGTCGGTGTACCAATCAGACCTGGGAACAGACAGACACAACACAGCGGAAGCATAGATATACTCTGGGTTTGGTGGAGGTGGAACCCCAGAGCACGGTAAAAGTTGCTACCTGAGTCAAGTATAGACATAGTACATCTCATTGCCTTTACAGGAAAATCTAATGAATACTAAATTATACTAACTAGGGAAGTTACTTTACTGTACAGCGCGAGATCTCGTCACCATAGGGTGGCGAGACTGCACCTGACTACTGATGAGCGATGACAGAGGGTCATCCTCATCTTCTGACTCGTCGGTGAAGCCATGAGTCAGCACTGCTGAGTCAGGAACTAGACCCGCTGAAGGCAGTTCTAATTCCTCTCTAGCATGATATTGTTTCAATTTATTTACATGAATTGTCCTTTCCACCTGGTCCTCGAACACTCCTTTTATAACAAGATTAACTGGCCCCGCCCTTTTAATTACTCTATATGGTCCTCGCCACCTCGGAGCTAGTTTCCTGCTCTGATTGGCGGGCGCAGCCTCATTCACTCTCAATACGAGGCTTCCTTCCGTCAACTCAAGAGGGCGCACTTTCTTGTCATAAAAATGAGCATACCGAGTCCGTGCCTTCTTGGACGCTTCAGCTGCAATATTCCATGCATTTCTCATTTTTCCAAGGACCTCTGAAGGATAGTCCTCCCCGTATGCAATATTATGTCTGTTAAGCAGACCTGACGGGAAATTGCATGAATTACCAGTAAACAAATGTAGTGGTTGGGTGTTAATTGATTGGTGGATGGCAGTATTCAAGGCGAACTGAACATAGGGTAGGTGTTCATCCCAGGTGTTTGCATCATGTTCAGCAAGGATTGCAAGCATATCCTTGACTGAACGATTAGTCCGTTCCGTCATTCCGTTTGCTTGTGGGTGGTAGGCCGTTGTAAAAGCCGACGTTGTCTCTAAAATCTTACAAACTTCTCTAAATATATTCCCATTGAATTCTTGACCCCGGTCAGAGACTAAAACTTTAGGAGGTCCGAATACAGTAACGAACCTACGCAAGAACGCATCTGCAACCGTACGAGAATCCTTCTGAGGTAATGCAACTAGTGTAGTGTATCTAGACAGATGGTCAACTAGCACCAACACGTATCTGTTACCCGCATGACTGTGGTGTAAATCAATCAGATCGGCCCCCACACGATCTAACGGTTCACGAATTTCAGGAAATTCCTGAAGTGGGGCTTGTACCTTAAGGGTGCCTTTCCTCCTCTGGCAACGAGGGCACGACTTCACGTAATTGATTACCTCAGAAAGTAATCCTGGAAAATAAAATAGAGACTTTGCTTTTAAGTGCGTTTTAAAGATCCCCGGATGCCCTGCAATTTTTGAAGCATGTGCAAGCTTTAACGCTGATGACCGCAACGCGTCCGGAATAACTTGCTGAAATACTGCCCTATCATTCTGGCTATTAACATAATACAGGACGCCCTGTTTCATTTCAAAATCATGAATAGGTAAATTCTTTTTCTTTTTCGGGTATTTTCCTCCCTCTAAATACTCAATAATCTCTTTCCATCTAGGCTCGCTCATCTGGTATTCTCTCATTTTATCTGATGGAATGGTTTCAATGTTTTCATTAATTTGAACTGCCGCTATATTTCTACTTAGCGTATCTGGCACAACATGGGCTGGACCAGGCTTGTACAAAATCTGGAACGAGTGGGCCGAAAGTTCGTGAGACCAGCGTGACATTCGTGGGCATTTTGTTCGCTTCTTAAATATGTGTGTTAACGCTCGATGGTCTGTGTAGATTACAAAATGCCGCTGAAATAGGTAAGGCTCGAAATACCTAACTGATTCTACTACTGCCAGTGCCTCCCGATCCGTAGCTGAATAACGAACTTCAGGTCCTTTGACCTTCCTACTGAAATAGGCTACTGGATGGGGTAAATTATCTGCGTCTCGCTGAATTAAGCACCCGCCAATAGCAATACCGCTGGCGTCAGTGTGCACTTCCCACTCTTTCTCAAAATCAGGAATAGCCAATACCGGTGTCGTGATTAGTTGGTCTTTCAGTTTGCGATAGGCCTCGTCATGTTCAGATTTCCACACAAACTTCGCATTTTTCTTTGTCAGATCAGTCAGGGGTGCTGAAATGCCAGCGAAACCTTCAATGTGACGACGAAAATATCCGGCCGCCCCCAAAAACCTACGCACGTCCTTTGCTGTCCTTGGAGTAGGCATGTCAGCAATGGCGCGGCAAGAATCTGGGTCAGGTCGGATACCGTCTGGGCACACCTGGAACCCCAGAAATTTGAATTTCTGAGCCGCCAAGGTGCACTTCTGAACATTCAGCCTGAAACCTGCCTGATCTAACAACTTCAAAGTCTCAGTCAAGTCCTGCAGGTGTTCCTCAAACGTCCTGGAATATATCACAACATCATCCAGGTACGCTAAAGAATGCCTACCCAGTACCGGACTAAGGATAAAGTTGATGGCCCTCTGAAACGACGAAGGCGCTGTCTTCAAACCAAACGGCATCCTACGGAATTGATAAGTGTGCCTACCATCCGAGAATGCTGTTTTTTCCCTATCTTGTTCTGCCACCGGGATCGCCCAATACGCCGATTTTGCGTCAAGAGTTGAGAAATACTTAGCAGCACCAAATTGATCTATTATCTCCTGTATTCGGGGCAACGGATACACATCACCCTTAGTTAGTTCGTTCACCTTCCGGTAGTCAACACAGAAACGATAACTACCGTCCGGTTTCCGAACTAGCACAACAGCAGAGAGCCACGGTGACGTACTAGGCTCTATCACGCCCTGTCTCAACATTTTCTGGCACTCCTCCCTGATAATGTTCTTTGCCTGTTCCGGCAACCTCCACTGTCTTGTGTACACAGGCAAATGATCACCAGTTGGAATGGTGTGCTCGATCTTATCAAGGAGACCAATCTGGTCATCCTCTGTCGCAAACAATTTCGGGAATTTTCGTAAAACTCCTCTCAGTGCCTTCCTATCCGCCTGTGCAACATGTTGCAAATCAAGTGCTGAAATTAATTTTTCTATTTCCTCTACATTCTGTGCAACATTTCTCGTTTCGTATTGTACTTTGGATGGTGTTTTAGTTTTCAACATATTTAGTGCACTACATTGTGCAGTGACGGCTGGCGTCTCAGCTGACTCATGGTGAAAGATTTCTGTGTCCTCCACCATGGTTCCCTGAGATACCCTATCACCTGCCCTGAAGCGAAAAGTCTTATGTGAAAGATTGACAACTGGAATGAGTGCACCTTTATCGAGCACTACAACTAAGTGATGAGGAATTAATAAACTATCACATCTCCCAGCCACCTGAAGGGTGGTACCTGGTTGTATGTGACGTCCCACGGCTACTTTAATAAATTTAACAGAATGTGGTGGGCAACTCTGTTTGGTCAATGCGTGCAATGCGCATGACCTCTTAATTGTGTCTGGAAGAGACTTAAAAATCAATTTTGGATAGTGCGCATTATATTTCAGCTTCCTCTTAATTGAAGCTACAACTGGGGGATGGTCGATCATCTCCACAGGGTAGGAAGTCTGTCCCAACTGCAACCTGCAGTTCCTAGCCCCTCTTTGAGCAGACAAGGAATAATCAAATCGCGACAGAAAATCAGTTCCCATTAAGATGTGACCAGGAAAATCAAGGTTCTCTACGATCATACATGTGTGAGGCTGCAATTCCCCATCAATCTCAAAATTAACTGTACCTTGACCTACGATCTCAATATTTTCCCCATTGACCGCTGTTAATGTCTTTGCGCAACGTTGAAGACGTGCATACTTAAAATTGCTGAAGGCTGACTTTTTAATTACCGTTGCCTGGCTTCCTGTATCAACAAAAGCTGTCAATCTCACACCTTCCACTTTCACCTCAAAAGTAGGCCTACCATCACTAGGAGCCTGCTTTCATGCTTTCGTAGGAGTGACTTCGCAATCCCTCTGTATATGCCCGCGCTTCCAGCAGGAGTAACACCTCCGCGGATCTCTGTTGTTACCCCGCGCAGGGTGGCTCGAACTTGCAGCTGAGGGCTGCTTCCCGCCTGATGAACCCGCGCCACAGTTCCTCGGCTTGGCTCCCTCGCCTTTACTTAACGCCTCTACGTATGGCGACAACTGAGTGCCCGGCGTGTCCGTGCGCATCTGCCTGTCTAAGGCTGTGGCGGCCTGGGGTTGGGGTTGAGGTATGGTGTGGGTGGCCTGGGGTTGGGGTGTGGATGGAGGTTGGGGTTGAGGTATGGTGTGGGTGACCTCAGGCTGGGGTGTGGATTGAGGTTGGGGTGGGTATGGGGTGGCCTGGGGCTGGAATGGGTATGGGTATGGGGTGGCCTGGGGTTGGAATGGGTATGGGTATGGGGTGGCCTGGGGTTGGAATGGGTATGGGTATGGGGTGGCCTGGGGTTGGAATGGGTATGGGTATGGGGTGGCCTGGGGTTGGAATGGGTATGGAGTGGCCTGGGGTTGGGGGAAGGGTTGGTATGGGAACTGAGGATGGGGTTGGTATGGGAATTGAGGATGGGGTTGGTGTTGTTGTAGTGACGGATGAGGTGTACCTAGGTGGTCCCCAGTGGTGTCGGAAGAGGTGCTGTCCTCTACACTTCCACTTCCACTCCCACTGGTCCCCACTGACTGGTCATTATCTGGGTTAAACATTTTCTGTGATTCCTGGTGTGCCACGTCTCTTCTAAACTACCCTTTAGTACACCCTCGACCCGGACTCACTACAACCGTGATCTTACACAAATAATAAAAAAAAAATCGCAACTCTTTTCCAAGAAACAACTACTAAATCCCCAAAATAGGAAATACACCGATTTATCGAGAGAATCGCTGAAGTGAATCCAATGAGTGTCTGCCCCGCACTCGTGTCTGACCGTGAAATATCCCGCAGTTCTATTGCTGAAAGCCTAAGTCCTTTACGTTAAAAAAATTAAAGAATCTAATTTATATAAAACAATTTAAATGATACCGCAACTAACGCGCAGCACTCGTGATGGATTAATAAAGAATATTTACTGTACTTGAATACTAAACGCGCTTGAAGTGAGCAGCGTGGCCCCTGATGACTGATGGAGCGGGACCAGCTGCGCTGAAAAAAAACTAAGTCCCGCGCTTTTTCGCTTAAACGCTGAAAAATCAAAATTTTTGTTCTGAAGGAAAATAACTAGTTTTACGTTAATAAACCGCTCTAGCGATTAATATAGACACCCAGGACCTATAAATGCTTACTAAAAATTGAATTTTAATAAAAAACTGCGTTTTTACTCCATTGCTGGACTCTGCCAATTTTTCTGACTCCGAGGGAAAAATTTTCTATCACCCCAAATATCACAAAACTCCTTTAATTCACAAAAATTTGGGTTTCTCGTTCCCAGATATAAATACGTTATTATTTACTACTGACGCTGTAGGCCGAACAATACTGACACATCGGGCGGTTTCAACACTCACTAATTCGAATTTTCGTCAAAATCCGAGATTTTCACCTCAAATGGACTCTGACAAAATTACAACACGATTTTCTCGAAAAATAACTAAATTCGGCAAAAATGTAATTATCACTGTTTAATGCTTTACGAACAGAATTACGTCCCTTGCGCGCACTAGAGAGTAATACTGGCCCCAGAATATACACAAAACATGAAAATTAGAATTTTCGCCAAAAAGTCAGATTCTAGCCCAAGCTGGACTTAGAAAATTTTCCACCTACGTTTCTACTGAAAACAGAATTCTAAATCTACAAACACAATTTTACCGTCTTACTGGTAAAAACTAGAAAATATCATCCGCATCGACTGGAGAATCCTAATGACACCCAGAACATACACGTGACCCACGAATACAAATTAATTACAGTTAACGACTTTCCGACGTTGACTTAGCCGAAAACTTACCCCAAAATACTTAGAAATATACCACGGACTCTATTAAGCATTACACGCAACTTACTATCCCTTAAACTCCTTCACTTATCTATCGTGACCGACATATAGCCCTAAGTCCAGAGGATTAACTACACTAGCAACAACGCCTCTGACTTAGACTAATACAACAGGGAATAGCCAAACTTAATGTACGCACTTAGCCTAATATGCAAGAAAATGCTAAACACTTTGATAAAAAAATTTTTAACCGGGGATTGAATGTAAGGTAAAAAAATTAATCTCTAGAACAATGAAAATAAACGGAAATTACTTTATAAATTGAAGTATACTTAATTCAAAAATGCACTCGACTTAATCTTATAATTGTTCCTACCGGCTCGCCGTACCACACCTAGCCTAGGGGCCACACCCTCTAGGTTCCAACAGAGCGACACGCAGCTTTCAGCAACAATTATGACTAGGGACGACTCAACCTCCACTAAGTGTGCGATCACTTAGTTGTTGAATCGCTGCTAGGTAGGTTACTAGTCCGTCCCTCGGAGGCCGCAACGCCCTTCACGGATTACGTTTTTCCTAGCGTTTTGGGTCGTCTAATAACGCCCTCGGACTATCTATTGGCGTCCCTCAGATATATCCGCCCCCGACAGCCCTCAAGGAACTGCTGTTGAGAGTATGGTGGCTCCCAACACCTCTGAATTAATTGCAATGGGTCGAGTATGGTACCCAGTCCAATCAACTCGGAGCGGTCTCCTTTTCAATAAATCTAATTTTAACAACCTAATCTTACTAACTAACCTTAATCATATCAGCCCGCATGACCCAAGATTCGCCAATCCCCACTCAAACGCACTTGTGGGGCGCACTGCTAATCCTGGCCCGCGGCTGTCTCCTTAGCATCCGCGCACGTGTTCGAACGGCTAGACGCGTGAGCCTTTCAACAATTTCAAACAAAATTGTTGAAACCACCGCTGTGCACCATTGTAACATGGGTTTGGTGTTCCTCTCTCTACTTCTCTACCTTCTACTCCCTCTACCCGTATTCTGACTTTTTATTCTCTACCAAGGGACTCCAAAACTTTTACCAAAGCCACTCCACGCCACGTGGTCCTAAGACGATTGACCGACTTAGGATTCTACACCCAGTATGACGTGACCTAAGCTCTGATCAAAACCCTAGAGTCGCCTCTGCTGCCACCACCAGACCAGCTCTACAGAGCAATGATCGAGGTCTGGATCGATCACGCTAATTAATCAACCTTGGGGCTTGATCCCCACTAGTAGTTGATAACCTCGGAAACTTGAGTGTGGAGTTAATTAGATGGGGATGATGAATTCCGATCCGATGTTAGAATCGGCGCCCAATGCAACTCTGCCTCGTGTGGACCACGTGACCAGGACAAGTTTACACATAACCAAATGGAAACAATAAAATGCAAATTAATAACAAATTTAATTTATTAAGAGAAAACTAAAACAAAATCTAAATGTGTTCACTCCCTATCACTTTAACACTCCCTACTTGACCTGAATGGCAAATGAGAAGACTATCTCTATACATAACCATAGCAACTATACCTCTATATTTTCCAGCTAAGATGTTGGGCTGGTCTTGGGGAGAGGTAAGATGTTTGACCTCTCCCAGCTGCTCGGCAGATCACACTGATCTTTTCCTCGTCTGGTCTACCCCAGACAAGAACATTGTAACCTTCCGCCTAGTCAAAGTTTCCAAGTTACTAGCAAGGTTTAGGTTATAACAATTAAACTCTGTTGTACTTAATTGATCCAGACTGGTTGAATTATTTTACTGAAATAAATTACACAAGCCTCTAACGGCAGAGCTGTTCCCGATCACAAAAATGGTTATTAAAACTTTGAGAAATAGTAGACCTGTCACCCCTGCTGACCTATGACCGCCGGTCACTCCGCCTTAAAAGTTAGATCTGATTCGTGACGTCACTGATGGTGACTTAAACTCAATAATTAGAATACTCTTGATATTGTATCCAGTACTATTATACAATACAATTTTAATGCAAAATGAATAAAGGCTAATTTTCTCTAAATTACTGAATACTATAGGATGGTTCATTATACGCAGCTATGAACAAAGATGCCCGCCATTTGTGACTCAGACCTGCTAATTCCCAGGGGACTGGGCGTTGTTGAGAGGTCAGGTCCCTACTCGAACTTCTGGAACCTTCTGGAATAATTCTTACAACAGCCTAGTTTGTTACACTATGGATACCATCACATGTTGGCATCTCAAGGCATGACACTGTTGATATGCTTGCAAAGACAGCCTGTAGAAAACCAGTGGTAGAAATTTATATGGGTGTTTCATTAGCAGTGACAAAGAGAATACTTAAGCAAACATCTAATGAAAATCTCACCGACCTAACAAATTCACAAAGACCTGAAAATTGTAGCATTAAATATTATGATAGATATCGTGCGGAGACATTCACATACAGGATTAATGGAACAAGAACCCAGCAATGTGATGTTATAGTGGCCATAATACGCTTGGGATATAGACGTATCTGGCAGCTTTCTCAAAACCCAAATGTCGAGTACGCAATGTGTCAACTTTGTGAAAGAGAAAATATGCACTCCCTTGAACATTATATTGTAGAATGTCCCATACTGACTGACTTTCGCCCTCCTGGGCTAAGGTATGCTGAACTGTGTAATTACTATTTGAGTACTGGAACACTTGATGATATATTGAACTTGTACCCTAGATTGACCATGTAACGTATCAATTATACAATGAATGTATGTGATGTAACTCTATAACCTGAGCTTGTGAAAGCACCTTAATCACTGTTACGACCCTGGGTTCTCCAGTGGAAACCAGAGGTCAAAATTGAGCTATTAAACTTCCTGGTAGCACAGTTGGGCATCTAGAATGTCAATTGTTTGTATCTTCCCTGCCAGACGTAAGACTATTATTGTTTCTCAAAGAGCATTTAAAGACTGAGCTGGGGGTTGATTATTAAATAATAACATAGGCACCAACTTTGCTTACTAATACTTTCTAATCATTCATAAAGTAACAATACGTTGCATAGGGGAAGATCTTTAATGTGCTTAGCTGCACGATCAATTAGGCTCCTCCCGGCACCAAGAGATGAGGGAGGCAGCTGGTGGCTAGCTCGGTCTTCTCTTGGCTGGTGGCGTGAGGTTAAGACCTACTCTGTGGCTGTATCCCTACTCTCCTTCCTTCTCCTCTTACTTATTTCCCTTACCTGAAGTTCCTGTATCCTTAAGCTAAGTACGGGGCATTAGTGAGTGTGCCTACTCTGGTAGTAACGATTGGGGAGACCTGGGGATAGTATTTTGCCAGTGTTTGGGTACCCCTAAGTGTTGTGTTTTGTATTAGGGTCCCACGTGGTTTCACTACCCTAAGCTGCATCCAGCTTCAGTGCTTATCCAGTAGTACTTTACCCTAGCTTGTTATTAGTGTAAACCTTGTATCCTGCCTACGTGGACCAAGGCTTTTAACGTAAGATAGTGTGGTAAAGTTATTATTATTATTGTTATTGGTGTGAGTGTATATGGGGGGTTGTTAACGGGTTAATAAATAAGTACATGAATTACAGAGTATCTCTTCTTCCAAGGTGGGAGCGCAGTGATCAACCCTTAGACTAACATATTTGGTCTTGTAGCAAGTTATTACTACTGTGGATAGTTTATTTTGGGGGCCGGGCCTTTTAGCTCTCCCATATTTGATACTCCTGTCTTCTAACTACCTATACCCCTTAATAGTACCAGTACCCCATAGAGTCCCACTCATATCATTTGTAACAAGTGGTTGGCCAGTCCGGGAGGAACATTATAAGTGTAAAAAATTAGATTCTTGAGTGCCAAAATTAAAAATTTTTATTTCCGCAGAACGGTTGTGTGCTAGCCTAGGGTCCAGCTCATCTAGCAAAGGACATTTTTGCACTGACTTGACACCCAGCTGGATCCCTTCACGATTAAGGTTAGTGTGGCCTTGTGTTAGGGGCCGTGCAAATTTTTGTTTTTTTCCAATTTTTATTTTTTAATTTTTTCTTTGGCTGGGAGCTAAAATTATTAGTGATGTCTTCTGAAATGCAGAAACTGGCAAGGGAGCCTTCAGTGGTAGAGATAAAGAAACTTAAAAAGTCTAATTTAGTATTGTTAGGCCAGGAATTTGGCCTAGAATTAAATGTCGCAGATAAAAAGTGGACTTTGGTAAATGAAATATTAGAACATTGTATTGATGAACAACTATTGGCAAGTGATATACCTTTATGCCAGCCTAGCCAAGCAGAGAGTGCAACTCATAGGGAAAGTGAATTAGCTTTAGAGTTAGCAAAAATAAAATTAGAGGAGCAAAAACTCAAAACCGAGGAGGCTAGAATTAGAGCGAATGCCACTGGACCTCCACCTGCCGGGGATTCAAACCCCAGGCATTATGAGAAAAAGCATAATTTGCCTGAATTTTCCGAGTCTGACCCTGAAAGGTTTTTCAACCATTTTCAGAGAGTGGCCACGTCCATGAACTGGCCAAAGGAAGAGTGGGTGAAAATCCTACAGGGAAGACTTAGGGGTAAAGCACAAGATATTTTTATAAACATGCCTGACGACGAGTGTTTCGAATATGATAAAGTCAGGGAATGTATTTTGCGGGCATATGAAATTACTCCTGAAGCTCACCGCCAAGTTTATCGTAACCTTAGGCCTACTCACAACCAACCGCTCACTGAATTTGTGAATGATCAAATTCGATTATTTGATAGATGGATTCGCTCGGCGAAAGCCGAAACATACGAGGCTCTCAGGAACTTAATTTTAATGGAGCATTTTATAAATATGATGCCAGAGAATGTTTCACAGTATATTAGAGGAAGGATAGAGTTAAATTCTAAAATAGGGGATTTGGCCAAGTTGGCAGAAAACTACCAATTGGCGGGCAAAAGGCCCAATAAAAATAATTATACCCCACAGAGTAGCAAACCTTATTCCCACAGCCAGTCCAGACCAGCTCATTCTAACCCTTTACCTAATGCACCTTCTGTTTCAGACATAACTAACCCTGTTAAAGTGTCTAGCCCAACGGCACCTAAAGGTGAACCGAAGGGTAATTCTGTTAGTAATGTCTCTTCTCCCCGACGTTTTTGTGGTCACTGTAATCGTCCAAACCACACTATTAGCCGTTGTTGGCAACTGCACCCTGAAAAAAGACCCAATGCTCTAGTTGTGACACAGGGCTTGAGGCTTTCAGAAGGGTTAGGGAGTAAGACCTCCAACCCACAGTGGTTGGACTTGCTTACCCCATTCTTATCGAAAGGGAGACTACTTTTGTCTGAGGGTTCTTCCTGGAAGGACGTGGTGATCTTCCGAGACACCGGTGCCATCCAGACTTTAATTTTAGAGAGTGCATTGCAAGGTGCCAACACTCTCGACACTGGAGAGGTGGTGCTGGTCGAGGGGGTCACTAGTGATACTCGGGCAGTACCCCTCCATAAGGTTACCCTGGAATCTGATTTCCACAAGGGTGTTTGTACAGTCGGAGTCACTTCATACCTACCTTTCCCTAATGTTGATGTAATAGTTGGTAATGATTTAGCAGGGGATAAGGTAGGGGACTCCAGACTGCCTATTATGTTGCCTACCCCTAAGGTTTGCCTGGATCCACCCGCCGCAGAGGATAATGTTCTGTACCCTGCGTGCGCGGTGACCAGGTCTATGGGACTTAAATGTAAGGGCAGCCCTGTGCTTGCCAAGGTGGTAAATCCCGAGGTCACGAGGAGCTTTCCGAGTGGTGAAAACCAAGTGGACCTCGCGGACACATTCATGGCCCGACTCGATGACGTGGCCGAGGACATTGTGGAGAGCCTGCCACCGCCATCTACCGAGAGTAGTGGGGAGGTGGAGAACACTGTTGAGCCTCGGCCAATGGCTTCTGACCAAGGCCTAGATGCCTCCTTGAGTGAGTTACAGAAAGCTGACCCCACTCTTGCAGATTGCCATGAAACAGCCGTCTCTATGGAGGAAATTGTAGACGCAGCAACTGGGTACTACTACAATGATCGGATTTTGATGAGAAAATGGAGACCACAGAGTGCTCCCTTGTCAAATGAGTGGGAGGTAGTCCACCAGGTTATGTTGCCGACCTGCTATAGAGAAAGAGTTTTGGCAGCTGCTCATGATGATCCTATGGGGGGACATCAAGGTATTAATATTACGTATCACAAAATTTTAAAGTATTTTTTCTGGCCCAAGCTGAAAAGCGACGTGGCAAAATTTTGTAATGCGTGTATTGTTTGTCAACTGGTTGGGAAACCAAACCAGACTCCACCTAAAGCTCCTCTAAGGCCTATTGTCGTGCCAGAGGAACCATTTTCTCATGTGGTAATGGACTGTGTTGGACCATTACCTAGAACTAAGTCTGGTAATATTTACCTAATCACGATGATGTGTATCACTACTCGTTACCCAGAGGCTTTTGCTGTAAGGAACATCCGAGCAAAAACTGTTGTTGCTCGTATGTTGCAATTTTTTTCCACTTTTGGACTGCCTCGGGTCGTGCAAACTGACAATGGTACTAATTTTAAGTCTGATGTTTTCGAGCAATTTTGTAAGGAACATGGAATAACTCATAAGGTTTCCAGCCCATACCATCCACAGAGTCAGGGGGTAATTGAACGTTTCCATCTAACTCTGAAGCAGATGTTGAAGACATCGTGCGAGAGTTCCCACACCTTCTGGGATGAGAATTTACCGTATGTTTTGTTTGCGGCTAGAGAGGGATTACAAAGTTCACTGGGCTGTTCTCCTTTTGAGTTAGTCTTTGGCCATAAAGTTCGTGGACCCTTGCAAATGTTACAGGAGAATCTGTTAGGGAACGTAACGTTATCCGAAGGTTCGGCTTTCTTTGCGCAACACCACCAGAGACTCAAGGACTGCAAGGCGGCTGCATTAAAGTATCTTGGCAAGGCCCAAGAAAAGATGAAAGAACGTAACGATGCTAAATCTAAGTTACGGGTATTTCAGCCTGGCGACCCTGTCCTGGTATTAAAGCCTCGACTAGGGAACACTATGTCCCACAAGTACGAAGGCCCCTACATTGTGACAGAAAAGACTGGGGACCTCACGTACAAAGTGAGGCACTCTGACAAACGTAACCAGGTAATGCTCATACATGTAAATCGACTGAAGAAGTTCCAGGGCCCCAGGCCCATTGCACTAACCAATGTTTCCATTTCCAGTGAGAGAGGGGATGATTGTTCTGGGGACCCAACTAATCTCATTTTCAATAATTCTAGTTCTGTGAATGCTGTGGAGGAACTGTCCCATTTGCAGATGGCCCAACGTGAAGAGGTGCAGTCGTTGGTTGCTGAATTCTCCAGTCTGTTCGGGGATGTCCCGACCCAGACTGATGCCATTTGCCATGATGTCGAATTGACGGACTACACTCCCATTCGCCTTCAACCCTATCGGATGAGTCCAGAAAAGAAGGCCATCGTACGGAAGGAGGTCGACTTCTTGCTCCAGCACGGCCTCATCCGGCCGAGCCAGGGCTCTTGGTGCTCGCCCTGCCTTTTGGTCCCCAAACCAGACGGCTCCTGGCGATTATGCACCGACTATCGGCAGCTCAACAAGGTGACCATTGTGGATGCCTATCCGCTGCCCCTCCTCGAGGACTGCATCGACGAGTTGGGAAATGCCAAGTACGTTTCGAAATTCGACCTCTCGAGGGGGTATTATCAAATCCCACTCACTGAACGTGCTAAACAGCTCACTGCGTTCGTGACACCCGAGGGTGTTTTTGAGTATCAAGTGTTACCGTTCGGCTTGCGTAATGCTCCGGCCACATTCCAGAGCCTCATGAACTCTCTACTCGCTAAGGTGCCAAATTGTCGGGCGTATTTAGATGATATCGTGCTGTTTGACAGTAATTGGGCTGACCACATAGCTAGGTTACGCCAGTTGTTTGCCATCTTGAAAAGGGCAAATCTTACCTTAAATGCTAAAAAGTGTCATTTTGGCCAAGGCACAGTGACGTACCTCGGTTATGAAGTGGGCCAAGGAAAAGTGTTACCTTGGCAAGATAAAATCAATGCCATTCTGGAGTATCCAGTACTAAAGTCTAAAAAGGACGTTCAAAGATTTATCGGTATGTGTGCGTACTATCGACGTTTTTGTCAGAACTTTTCCAGTGTTGCCACTCCTCTCACAGACTTGTTGCGGAAAGCCGTTAAATTTAAGTGGTCATCAGACTGTGCAGAGGCATTTAAAAATTTGAAATTGATCTTAGCTTCCGCCCCAGTGCTTGCTAGTCCAAGGTTCGACCGACCGTTTAAAATTCATGTTGACGCGTCTGACTCGGGTGCTGGTGCAGTGTTGTTGCAAACTGGGGATGATCAGGTGGAACACCCAGTATATTATTACTCTATGAAATTCGACAAGGCGCAACGCAATTATTCAGTGGTAGAAAAAGAGGCGTTGGCGCTAGTGTTAACATGTAAAAAGTTCGAAGTTTACCTCACAGGTAATATAGTGGAAGTGTACACGGACCATAACCCACTAGTCTTCCTGACTCAGATGAAGGGTAAGAATAAACGCATCCTCAGGTGGGCATTGTACCTACAGGACTTCAATCTTTCCATTACCCGCCTACCGGGCAGACTCAACGTGATAGCCGACGCTCTGTCCCGGTTGCCTGAATAACATTCATCTGAGCCACAGAAAGCCATTTACCAACTGTCATGCTTTAGTTAATTTTTTTTAGGTTCTCCTGTGACATTAAATATTCCGTGTCCAATTTATTTACTTCCCTGTTCTTTTATTTTTTTTGTGTATGTTTTTTTTTTTTTTTTTTTTCAGAGAACTCCTTTGTATTTTTTTTTTTGCAGAGAAATTGCTTTTGATTTATTTTTTGTTTTTGTCATGTTTTTCTTTTTGTTCTCTGTATACTCTTACAAAAAAATATGACTACTATTCTAGTAGTCACATTTTTTTTTCTCTGAAGGGGGGAGGAGTGTTACGACCCTGGGTTCTCCAGTGGAAACCAGAGGTCAAAATTGAGCTATTAAACTTCCTGGTAGCACAGTTGGGCATCTAGAATGTCAATTGTTTGTATCTTCCCTGCCAGACGTAAGACTATTATTGTTTCTCAAAGAGCATTTAAAGACTGAGCTGGGGGTTGATTATTAAATAATAACATAGGCACCAACTTTGCTTACTAATACTTTCTAATCATTCATAAAGTAACAATACGTTGCATAGGGGAAGATCTTTAATGTGCTTAGCTGCACGATCAATTAGGCTCCTCCCGGCACCAAGAGATGAGGGAGGCAGCTGGTGGCTAGCTCGGTCTTCTCTTGGCTGGTGGCGTGAGGTTAAGACCTACTCTGTGGCTGTATCCCTACTCTCCTTCCTTCTCCTCTTACTTATTTCCCTTACCTGAAGTTCCTGTATCCTTAAGCTAAGTACGGGGCATTAGTGAGTGTGCCTACTCTGGTAGTAACGATTGGGGAGACCTGGGGATAGTATTTTGCCAGTGTTTGGGTACCCCTAAGTGTTGTGTTTTGTATTAGGGTCCCACGTGGTTTCACTACCCTAAGCTGCATCCAGCTTCAGTGCTTATCCAGTAGTACTTTACCCTAGCTTGTTATTAGTGTAAACCTTGTATCCTGCCTACGTGGACCAAGGCTTTTAACGTAAGATAGTGTGGTAAAGTTATTATTATTATTGTTATTGGTGTGAGTGTATATGGGGGGTTGTTAACGGGTTAATAAATAAGTACATGAATTACAGAGTATCTCTTCTTCCAAGGTGGGAGCGCAGTGATCAACCCTTAGACTAACATATTTGGTCTTGTAGCAAGTTATTACTACTGTGGATAGTTTATTTTGGGGGCCGGGCCTTTTAGCTCTCCCATATTTGATACTCCTGTCTTCTAACTACCTATACCCCTTAATAGTACCAGTACCCCATAGAGTCCCACTCATATCAGGTGTAACAATCACCTTCAGTGATTAAGTGCTTAATTGCACACTAGTTTCTCTATCAGTTATCTCACCTTGTCAGAGTAAAAGAGACAAATATATGTGTATGTATGTGTGTATATATGTATGTATATATATGTATATGTACGCATACGTCTGTGTGCGTATATGTATGTGTATAAAGTATATGTGGAAGCTGGTCAGAATTCAATTTCACCTTTGTAAATGCACGTTAATGACACTATGTAAAAGACACATCGAACACTTTATGTAGGGCATACGTAAATTTGTGTATTTATGTATTTACGTATGTAGCTTAGCCTAGCATTTTAAAAACACTACAATCACCTTATGTGGTTGATTGTTCAATAAATCCCTGAACTATATGTTTAACAAATCTCTAACCCTATCAATGGAGTTAGTTTAGTTCTTATATTATGCACCCTATACCCATCTTGTGGGCGGTAGTGGAAAGGGTTAGAGTCCATGGCGGACTGAAGAAAATGTATATATGCTGGTTAGCATTGTTAATGTGTGGCCACGTCTGTGGTAGAAAATAATACAAAAAATCAAATAAAGGTATTATTGAAACTTTATAGGAAAACATTAAATCCTAAATATATCTTTAATATTATACTTGAAATATTGTATACTTTGCTCTTTCCATCGTACTTCTGCACCTGCTGGCAAGTGGTTCGGTGCAGTGTGCAGGTGATGTTCATTACTGGGTGAGCTGGCAGGTGGTGCTCACCTGCCAGCTCACCCAACGAAAATTTGGTTTTTAATACACTTACACATTTATTGGGTCTTTCCTTCACCTTCATTCAAGCACTAGGGTATTACAGTAAGTGTTTTAATTATAATATTTATTAACGTTATTATTTTTATTTTTTATTATTATTAGTATTATTATTAACAGGAGAGGAGTGTGTGTGTGTGGGGGGGGGGGATAATGGTACACATGTCCACATCCCAATGCACGCCCTTCCAGGACTGGGGGTGCGGGGGTGTACAATAAACTATACCCACATCCGGCGGCAGCTTGTCGAAGGCGGAAGTGTAGCCTAGACAATTTGTCATGATAATTAGTGATGACTCTCATTTTGATTATGGGTCCGTAATCCAGTTAAGCTTTTATTCTTAATTTATATTACAATGCTGGTAAAATACACTTCTTGATGATGAGTATGGAGTACAAATGAACTCATTGTGTACCCAAGTTCAAGTTCAAGTATGTTTATTGAGATAAGCAATAAATACATCTCAAAGGGATAGAGTAGCTTAGGCTATTTCAACCCCCCTCTAATTCAAGTCCCTCAAGGGGCGCACAAATACTGTGACTACAAATAGACAAATAACATTACAAGAATCCAAACAAGAATTGTGTACCCTATACTCACAGGATGAATATAGGGTACACAATAAACTACCACTCACATCATGGGTATGGGTTGCACAAGAAACTATCGCGCAGAGGATGAACATGGAGAGCAAAGTAAACAAAGATTCACACGATGAGAAAGGGTTGCGCAATGTCCTATGACTCACAGAATGAGTATTAGCTGCACAATAAACTACAGGTCACAGGATAAGTATGGGTTGCACAATAAATTACAGGTCACAGGATGGGTATGGGCTGCACAAACTACCGGTAACAGGATGAGTATGGGATGCACAATAAATTACGGGCCACAGGATGAGTATGGGTTGCACAAACTACTGGTAACAAGATGAGTATGGGATGCACAATAAATTACCGCACAGAGGATGAGTATAGGGTGCACAAACTGGTTGGGAAAATGGAAATGGTTGGGTACATTTCCTTTCACCTAATGCGACTATTCATGTGTCCGGACACCGGCGATTGTGTGGTATTGGCTATTTTTTTTTTTTTTTTTTTTTTTTTTTGAGATATATACAAGAGTTGTTACATTCTTGTACAGCCACTAGTACGCGTAGCGTTTCGGGCAAGTCCTTAATCCTACGGTCCCTGGAATACGATCCCCTGCCGCGAAGAATCGTTTTTTCATCCAAGTACACATTTTACTGTTGTGTTAAACAGAGGCTACAGTTAAGGAATTGCGCCCAGTAAATCCTCCCCGGCCAGGATACGAACCCATGACTTAGCGCTCACGGAACGCCAGGCGAGTGTCTTACCACTACACCACGGAGACTGGATTTATTTAACCATAACTTTGCATTCATTTAATAATTATATTAAGATATGTTTTCCTTGAAATGTAGTTACATTATCGTCTACATGGCTTTATTCTGACATAAAGACCTATGGCGTTACTTTGCATATATGCAAAGTAATTATAAAATTGATTGGCTTGTGTGGAGGCCTTCACACTCCCTGAGCGAGCCATCAAGTAACTATAAAAAGGCATATATCTTAACTTTCAATTCAGTTATATTTATGCCGAAGTATTAACATGCAGCTTATATTTATGTCTTTATGATGACATAGAAAACTTCGTTTATTACAATATCTAGATTAAATTAACATTGATCTTCGGAAGGTCATAGTTCCCATATCGGTAAGGAGAGCGTCGGCCATGAAGCCTTGTTTAAAGTATGAATATTTTTCCTCTCTAATAAGGTATAATCTCTGTGATGGATTCACAAAAACTATTTTATATCTGCCTTTCTGATAACATATACAAATATAATCTTTATTTGTGAATATTTGTTAATTAAGCAATATATCAGAGGGCGTGTAGGGTTCGGTGTTCAATAAGAACATAAGAACATAAGAACAAAGGTAACTGCAGAAGGCCTATTGGCCCATACGAGGCAGCTCCTATTCTATAACCACCCAATCCCACTCATATACTTGTCCAACCCGTGCTTGAAACAATCGAGGGACCCCACCTCCACAATGTTACGCGGCAATTGGTTCCACAAATCAACAACCCTGTTACTGAACCAGTATTTACCCAAGTCTTTCCTAAATCTAAACTTATCCAATTTATATCCATTGTTTCGTGTTCTGTCCTGTGTTGATACTTTTAATACCCTATTAATATCCCCCCGGTTATGTCCATTCATCCACTTGTAAACCTCTATCATGTCACCCCTAACTCTTCGCCTTTCCAGTGAATGCAACTTAAGCTTTGTTAATCTTTCTTCATATGAAAGATTTCTAATTTGGGGAATTAACTTAGTCATCCTACGCTGGACACGTTCAAGTGAATTTATATCCATTCTATAATATGGCGACCAAAACTGAACTGCATAATCTAAATGGGGCCTAACTAGAGCAAGATATAGCTTGAGAACCACACCAGGTGTCTTGTTACTAACGCTGCGATTAATAAATCCAAGTGTCCGATTTGCCTTATTACGAACATTTATGCATTGATCCTTTTGTTTTAAATTCTTACTAATCATAACTCCCAGATCCCTTTCGCAATCCGACTTCGCAATCACAACACCATCTAGCTCGTATCTTGTAACTCTATCATCATTACCTAACCTCAGAACTTTACATTTATCAGCATTAAACTGCATCTGCCAATCCTTTGACCATTTCAAAACCCTATCTAGATCAACTTGAAGTGATAGTGAGTCCTCCTCCGAATTAATTTCCCTACCGATTTTCGTATCATCGGCAAATTTGCAAATGTTGCTACTCAAACCTGAATCTAAATCATTTATATATATTATAAACAACAGAGGTCCCAGGACAGAGCCTTGAGGCACTCCACTTACAACATTTTCCCACTCTGACTTGATTCCATTTATACTAACTCTCTGTTTCCTTTGGTATAGCCATGCCCTAATCCAGCTTAATATAGCACCCCCAATACCATGAGACTCTATTTTTTTAATCAGTCTTTCATGTGGCACTGTATCAAAAGCTTTGCTAAAGTCAAGGTACACAACATCGCAATCCTTACCACTATCAACTGCCTCAACAATGCTAGAATAAAAAGATAACAAATTTGTTAAACATGAACGGCCAAAAACGAAAAGGACTGGATCACTGTGTACAGGAGGCTGATATGGCAGCAAACACTCTCCTGGCGACCATATTTCTTGGATAAGTCGCTCCACACAATTGTCGCTTGGACCGTCGACTTCCTATGGCGTCACCTCTCACATATTTACGTCTAATTTCGTTATGAAATTAGATTATTTCAGAGTAAAAATAGGTTTGATCATGTTCTATGTGTAGCACCAACATTATAGTAAGTAAATATGCCATATTTCTTCATTACTTACGTAATGCTAGGACGATTTGGGTAGTTTTGGCCTGATTTGGGGTGATTGGGGTAATTCTATGGACCGCTTCCGGGTCAAATGAATCTCTTCCCACACTCTGGACACTCATGAGGTTTATCACCTGAATGTACTAACATGTGCTGTATTATAGCTCCACGTTCTCTACATTTTCTGCCACACTCGGCACATTCAAAAGGTCTTTCATCTGCATGGACCATCTTGTGCCTCTTCATGTTTGCAAGAAGACTGAATCTCTTCCCACACTCTGGACACTCGTGACGTTTGTCACCTGAATGCACTAACATGTGCCGTATTATAGCCCCACGATCTCTAAATTTTTTGCCACACTCGGCACATTCAAAAGGTCTTTCATCTGCATGCACCATCCTGTGCCTCTTCATATGTCCAAGCTCACTGAATCTCTTCCCACACTCTGGACACTGGCGAGGTTTGTCACCTGAATGCACTAACATGTGTCTCTTCATGCGTCCCAGTTGACTGAATCTCTTCCCACATTCTGGACACTCGTGAGGTTTATCACCTGAGTGTACTAACACATGTGTCCTCAGGCATCCCAGTTGACTGAATCTCTTCCCACATTCTGGACACTCGTAAGGTTTGTCACCTGAATGTACTAACATGTGTGTCTTTACGTGTCCAAGCTCCCTGAAGCTCTTCCCACACTCTGGACACTCATGAGGTTTGTCACCTGAATGCACCAACATGTGAGTCTTCATGTGTCCAAGTTGGCTGAATCTCTTCTCACAATATGGACACTCATGAGGTTTGTCACCTGAATGCACTAGCATGTGTGTCTTCATATTTCCAAGATGACTGAACACCTTCCCACACTCTAGACAGTGGTGAGTTTTCATCTTCTTTATGATAGATGCAGTTTGTGTGAAGGTTTTCTTCTCTGGATAACTGCACGAGTGGTGATGTTGGGAGACACGTCACAGTGGGATGTCAATGTTGACGGTTAGGCAAGGCTTGAGTGTTGTTGCTTAGAATTAGACTTGATGCCAGCACTTGGCGGTCAATAATGGTGCTTTTTCTTGATGATAGGTGCAGCTTGGGTCAAGGTTTCTCTTGAATGCTCACATCTGAACACTTCACCAGCTGGAATTGTTGACATCGGATGTTTAGTTTAGCTAAATGGAGTTATGTGAGCATCGGCACCCGATGCTCACAAAAGCATTCCAATATTTTTTCTGGTTCCATATCCTATTTTTCTTTCTTATTTTTTGCTTATAACTGGTTCTCTTCATTCATCAGTTATGTTTTTGCTCATCTTTCCCAATCAGAAAATGTACTTGGAATTGTTTCTTTAAATATAATAGCACAAGATTATTTAATTTTTGAAAGACACATCTCTTCCATGATAAATGCACTTCTGCGCATGTGCAGAACTAGGTTCTGAGCTGGCGGGAGTTTTAATTGTTCATTTCACCCTACAGAGTTTCAAATATTCATTACAGCTATAAGTGCAGTTGTCCTGACAATTGTTGACACCTTACATATTGAGTGAGGAGTTCGAAATGCTTTTTCACCCACAGGGTGAACTGCCTACCCGCTAAAGCTGTAAATGCCAAAACTCTGCTGAAATTAAAAATCTATCTAGAAAAAATCCTCAGGACAAATTGGGGTACCTTAAACAAGCTGACGGCTTGTTTGTAGCCTTCAGGCAAATTAACAATTTCAGACCGAATTATTTGACTTACATCTTGCACTGATATTTACCTGAGGGCCACTGACAGTATTGGCCTTGACAAGGACAGAAAGTCGGCGGCTTGTCGAAGATCCCGGGCATTTGCCTTGATAATCCTTTCCAGTTGGATTTTGAAATTCAACAAATGCGTACAAGTATTTTCTAGCATCCTTAACTGCGTCTGTGTCTCCTTTTAGACATAACTGTAACATGCTCGCATCTGAAACAAGACAAATACAACAAAATTATTAATGATGACAACAGTCTATTTTATGTGGAGTCCATCTCATGTTGGCCTTCGAATGCATGATAGATCTCATGAGTAATCCAAAGAATATGCCTTAAATGGAGTTGATTATAACCTTGGATTGCATATAAGCAGTCTGTGAGCAATAATACACAAAGAACTTCAAAAAACTTTGTAGATCTGTGGCTTAGTGAAATCTACATTAGTAATTCCATCATCAAACAATCATGCTAGAAGAGCCACACATCTATGGATCATCCAATAAAATTAGCAGACTCCTAGATGTTACTACTGCTTGGCTGAGACTCGGCTACAAGTGTCACTGGGAATTTGCATTACCTGCTGATGAAGACCTGACCAAATGCAAACTGTATCAACAAAATTATTCACACACCCTCCATCACTATGTGATGGAGTGCAAATAAATATGTGAATTCAGAGACAACTCTACAGCAAATGTTCAAGAAATGTGTAAATATTTCATTCAAAATTATCTACTACCATAACTTATATGTTTGCCAAATATTCCCAGTTTGCTAACTGTAGGTAGTAAATGTGGGTGACTAACCTTTCCACCACTGCCCACTGGTTGGGGTGGGGGGGGGCAGTATGGAGAATAAAAATTTAAATTATGAGACTAGCTCTCCACATATGTAAGTTGCTTAACTTTGAGACTGTAAGAGGACAACAATGGGTTCGGTTTCGAACCCATTGTTGAAGTAATATACATTAAGTTTTGTAACTAGCTCAACAAGACTAATTAAGCTAAATGAATTTTGGGGTTGAGTCCTGAACTCAGTATGTGCCTGTAACCCTTTCCACTACTGACGACGGGATCGATGGGTATAGGGTGCATATTAAATTAACTAAACTAAACTAAAAAGAAGTCAAAATCTACAAATCATTGAAAGTTGCACAACAAGTGGGAGCTGCAGTAATAAAGCCAACCAAATCATAGGACATCAGACGTAACTTTGTTTTTTGGGAAAAGAAGTTAGTTATTTAACGACTGTGCTGCGCCTAGTTTATTGTGAAATTCCCCCTGTGCGCATGAAATAAAGTGTTCCCAAATAATTCTTTTTTTCTTCGAAAAATGATAAATTCCCTTCCCTATGTAAAAATAAATACCAAATTCCACTTACTTTGGCTGTGGGGACGTGGACAAGGTGCGCCGTGACGTCATCAGGGGCTGGTCGCCCGTGTGTGACTCACCCAGACATGGTCGTGCGGGTCATTCAAGCACCAGGTGTTACCACAAATATATTTTAAATTATTTGTTCTATGTTTTCCAATACGGTTTTATTTGTCTTTTTTATCGTATATGATGCATATTTGTGTCCTTTACAATATGTATACAGTAGAACGTTCATAATGTTCCACAGAACTGTGATAATTGTGTCAGTATTGTGTCCACAATAAATGTTTATTGTCGCAATATTACTTGTTAAAAATTCACTAAAATTACAATATGTACAGTTTCACACACCATTTACACAGTAACACTGTATTACACACTCAGTACTTCAGAAGTGAGTAATAATCAACAAAGTAGTCCATGGTACGCAGCGCGACTTTGCTCTCATTGTACCAGGTACAATGGATTTTCGCTTCCTGTTTCTTCCTTCTGTGTGCTTGCAAATAATGCACTCACGTACACCCTTAGCATTAGTACCTGTAGGTGGTATGTTGCCAAGCTTGTAAAACATAAGGTAGTCTTGAAAAGATTACAGGAAAAGATCAATTTGTAAGGTAGTCGTGAAATATTGCTTTGTAAGGTCCCACATAGGAAAAGATTCAGCCAGCCTCAAAGAGTGTCCGTCAGTCTGGAAGAAATTCAGCCAGAATCAAATAGTGTGTGTCAGTCAAGAAGAGATTCAGCTATTCTTGAAAATATCTATGGAAAACATCACCATGAAAGTCGCTAACACTGTTCATCTATGCTACTTGTATCAGATGCATCATCACTGAACACAGAAAACGATTCATCTATGTATCATCTAAATAAATTGGAGATAGCATAGGTGGTCCAGGGTGGTGCTCAGAGCTACAATTGGATATGCTCACTGTATCGTCCTCATAGGTGCTGTATCACTTGCATCCAACCTTTGTGTTAGGTCCTTATTGCGCCTAGCTTCACCAATATTATGACTCTTATGTTCTTCACACAATAAGGTTTGAATTTCACCGACAGAGCGCGATCTTTCAACACCACGTCGGACAGCTGTTTGGGAGCCAGAAGCGCGTGCACCACCCATGGTTGCTCACTTAGTACTAACCCAGCCAGCAGCCCTAGGGCATTCTGGGAATTTTTTCCAAGATGGCTGCCTCTCACTGGAGGTCCTATGAGTTCATTTTGTACAAAACCAACCTCGCACACATTTAGAATGGGTACGAAAAAATCAGAGAGTTTTCTCGGTTGGCGCAGTTTCCCACCGACCAAGAATACTCAATTGGCGCAGTTAAGTGGTTAAGGTCCTCATTTTTACCGTACCTGAGTACTTGGAATTTATCACTGTTAAACATATTTTCTGTTGCCCAGTCGAAAACTTTATTAATATCTGCTTGAAGTTTTTCAATGTCTTCAGCTAAGGTAATTTTCATAATGAATTTGGTGTCATCTGCAAAGGATGATACGAAGCTGTGACTTGTATTTTTGTCTATATTTGATATGAGACTAAGGAAAAGCAGTGGTGCAAGGACTGTACCCTGAGGTACAGAGCTTTTAACTGCGTTTGTACTCGATTTCATATGATTGACTGTTACTCGTTGAGTCCTGTTTGACAGAAAACTGAGAATCCAGCATCCTACTTTACCGGTTATTCCCATTGACCTCATTTTGTGTGCTAGCACTTCATGGTCACATTTATCAAAAGCCTTTGCGAAGTCCGTGTATAACACATCAGCATTCTGTTTTTCTTCTAGTGCCTCAGTGACTTTGTCATAGTGATCAAGTAGCTGTGAGAGTCACGATCTTCCCGCTCGAAATCCATGTTGGCCTGGGTTGTGAAGGTCATTGGTCTCCATGAAATTGGTCACCTGACTCCTAATCACTCTCTCAAATACTTTTATTATGTGGGACATTAGTGCAACTGATCTATAATTCTTCGCTAATGCTTTGCTCCCTCCCTTGTGTAGAGGGGCTATGTCTGCTACTATAAGTGCATCTGGTATCCCCCCCCCATGTCCCAGCTCTTCCTCCACACTATACTGAGTGCCTGTGTTACTGGCACCTTGCATTTCTTTAAAAATATTGAATTCCATGAATCTGGATCCGGAGCTGAGTACATGGGCATGTTTTCAATTTCTCTTTCAAAATCTAGTACGCTCGTGTTGATATCAGTTATATTTACAGGGGTTTGGATATCACACATGAAGATGTTGTCTGGCTCTTCCACTTTCATGTTGTTTACTGGAGTGCTAAACATGTCCTCATACTGCTTTTTTAGGATTTCACTAATTTCTTTGTCATCCTCCGTGTATGAACCTTCACTCGTACGAATAGGTCTAATACTGGCAGTGGTTTTTGCTTTTGATTTTGCATATATGAAGAAGTATTTTGGATTTTTCTTTATTTCCTGAATTGCTATTGCTTTCTGTTCTAACTGCCTTTCTTCAGTTTGATATGAGTGTTTCAATTTCTGCTCAATTTCTTCAATCTCCCTATTTAAATTATTCCTTCTTTGACAGGTAAGTCGTGTCTGCTTAAGCATTTCCGTTATTTTTTCCTTCTTTTATTGTGTCATCTGCATTATCTTTCTACGTTGGACCTTTTCCTGGCTTTTCTCAAAGGAACATGTTTCAGACAGACTTGATACCCTTCTGAAGTCAGTTTTTCAATTCCTTCTGTAGGACTTGTATTACTTAGAACAGTTTTCCATGGAATGTTTGTAAGTTCCCTGTTTATTTTCTCCCAGTCTATCCTTTTATTATTAAAATTGAATTTACTGAATAACCCCTCTTGCTTGATCAACGTTTTAGGTCTATTCTGAGTATTGATGGTAGTTTGCACTTCAATGAGCTTGTGATCTGAGTATGTGGTCCCTGATTATGCCTTCATTGTTTGTAAAGACCAGATCTAGAATATTTTCATTTCTTGTTGGCTCTGATATCTGCTGGTTGAGTGAAAACTTGTCACAGAATCTAAGTAGTTCCCTAATCTGTGGTTGGTTTGGTCCTGATAGATTTCCTGGTATAATAATATTGTTTGCTATTCTCCATCTTAGGCAAGTTGAAGTCACCTAAGAAGATAATATCAGGTATCATGTTCTCCAAATTATCAAGGCTATTCCCTATTTTGTTTATCTGTTCTGTGAATTCCTTGGCCATTGCATCTGGCGGTTTGTTTATTAGCATAATAACTAAGTTTGTTTTCTCTATTTTTAATCCCAGTACCTCTACCACCTCATTTGTAATGTTAAGGAGCTCTGAGCACACAAGGTCTTCTCTAATATACAGACCCACTCCTCCATGTGACCTAATTAGACTTTCACACCAAGTGAAGTGAAGAGGGAAGTGAAGAATAAGGAGAGGGGGAACAAGTTCCTGAAAATTGCATACACGAACATAGATGAAGTGAGATCAAAGATACTGGAGTTAAGTGATGTAATACAGTTGCAGACACCAGACATTGTTGCACAAAACTTGAAGATGATATTTTAAATGAGATCATATTCCCAACAGGCTACTCGGTTTGGAGACGGGACAGAAAAATTAGGAAAGGCGGTGGCGTTGCTGTGCTGGTGAAAGAACACCTATAGGTAAACGACATAATAATTGCCAATCCACGAGAATTTGACATAATAGCACTAGAGATACGCAATCAGGATGATAAACTAACGATCATAAATGCATATTGTCACAGTAATCTCTCTAGGAAGGAGATTAGGCTGCTCCATCATCACCTATTCTACCACACCATGTCTACATATTCAAGAATTACAGTAACAACAACAACAACTAGCGCTCATATTTCTAGACAGTGTACCACCAGTCTACCTCCCTCAGGGTCCGTCAGGCTCTCGCACCTGGCGACGGCTCTTGGATCACGCCACCAGGCAAGGAATAAGTGCACCGCTAGTTTGTCTGAGCCGGCTCCCAGTTATAGTTACACCAGTGCCACCTGGACGGCCATCTTTCCACATAAATAGAAGCCAGCCACCTCTACCAGTAGAATACTCCTCAGTGCTCTCTCTGCTGGACCTGTCCTCACACTACCTTGTGTGGGTGATAGATTTACGCAACCTGGCATACAGTATTCCCGCACCATTTTATTGTTTGTACTTTAACGTAACATTAAATTGTTTGTTTGTTTTAGTTCATTTTGCACATTGTAATATTGCCAAGTCTTGAAGGAACTATTTTTATTTATTGTTAAGTCATTTTTTTTCCATAGTAAAGTATTTAAATTTTTGTCCTCTTTATGTTTTATCCTGCAGTTACTTCACTGTGAAGACATCAGCGAGCAGTCTACTTTATTTTCACTTAATTTTTTGTTTAACCCTTAAACTGCACATGGCGTATATATACGCCATGAGTAACATGTTCCACTGTGCGCATAGCGTATATATACGCCATAGGGTGCCAGGCACGATTCAAATGGCCCGCGGCTACAGGGGGTTCACATTAGCTTCCTCAGGGCTCTTGTAAACAGACGCCATTTTAAAATAAAATCGTGAGCAATATTCTCAGGTGTGAGAGTCACAGTACAGTTGGAGCAACCAAGGCTGGCGCACGCAGCTTGAGCGAACAGCATTGCTGTTCAGCTTGTGACCACAGCATCGCCGAAAAATGTCAAAATAAATATATAACTGCTATTATTTAGCGATGACAATATTACAGATGACCCCTGACTGTGATAAAAATGACCAGGATTGTGATAATAGCTGGATTGTTGTAATTATTAGCGCTGTGAGAGGAGTGATGCTGAGGGACGGAGGGGGATTGCATCGTTTACTGACTGTGTGGCCACCTGCTATTGTCTGCATTCACCATACCAGCTCAGTGGTTCTCTATGGTGAACACAAATGTAGATACTTATATATAATGTGTGTATTAGTGTAATAACAGCAAAAGGATTATGTTGGGAGGAGCCATTTGGGTGACGGAGGTGACGTTGTCTGCATGATTTGTCTGGCTGTGTAGAGGGTGGCTACTATGCTCTTTGGGCACTCTACAAGCTTAGGTGTAAAGTTACGGTGCATACAACATGTAGATAATTATATATAATATGTGTATATAGTGTAATAACACTGCAAACAGTATTGTTGGGGGAGAAAGTTTAGTGTGTGTGACCTTGAATGAGTGAGGGAGCCGCCAGCTGACTGTGTGTAGCGACAACACTTAGTGCCTGAACTAACTACTGTCTCCACTCGATCATCCGGAATATATGGGAAGGACCCCCAGCTGGAATATCACATTTTTCGGATAATGGTACTTTTTCACCTACGAGTCCAAGAGTGACCATTTCCAACTATTTTTATACTACAAACAACATAATTTGAATTGCCTTGCCACATATAATTATTAAATATTCAACTAGAAACCTCAATTTACCTTGTTGGTGTTCGTCTTCTTGATTGATGCCACACATCTTGAAGTTAAGAATTCTTAACAATTTGCATAACCTATACTAACACAACACTAAAATTAACACTTAAAATTACTGTACAGTTCATTAAGCAAAGTTAGTTTTAACTGCCAGCTGCTGAAGCCTCACTGGTTGAAGGCATTTGGGTTGCCTGTGAGGCCTCACTTGTTGAAGGCGCTTGCATGCGCCTCACTTGTTGAAGGCGCTTGCATGTGCCTCACTTGTTGAAGGCGCTTGCATGTGCCTCACTTGTTGAAGGCGCTTGCATGCGCCTCACTTGTTGAAGGCGCTTGCATGCGCCTCACTTGTTAAAGGCGCTTGCATGCGCCTCACTTGTTGAAGACGCTTGGCTTGCCTGTGACGCCTCACGTTTTAAAGGCGCTTGCTTACGCCTCACTTGTTGAAGGCGCTTGGCTTGCCTGTGGCACCTCACTTGTTGAAGTCGCTTGGCTTGCCTGTGGCGCCTCACTTGTTGAAGTCGCTTGGCTTGCCTGTGGCGCCTCACTTGTTGAAGGCATTTGGCTGCCTGTGATGCCTCACTGGTTGAACAACACGTAACTTGTCTTTAATTGCTAGGACAACCTTCTTCCTCTTAACACCTCCAGAACGACTGACTCATGCTTCCAGACATAGTCTTTGCAAAAAGTGTTTAAAGTTACTATGAAAATGAAAAAGTTATTTAAGAAAATATTTCACTAATGGAGCAGCACTGTGACGCCGCACTGGTTGAGATGTATAACAGTAACTTGTCTTTAATTGTTAGGACAACTTTCTTCCTCTTAACACCTCCAGAACGATTGATGCTGCTACCAGACATAGTCTTGGCCAAAAATGTTCAAAGTTACTATGAAAATAAAAAAGTTATTTAAAAAAATATTTCACTAATGACGCAGCACTGTGGTATAACACGAGGGATGGACGCACATGGGTTGACCAGTGTTGAACGGGTCCACTTGGGGCAGTTATAGTACGTTACGTAGGCCGCCAGGAGGAAAAAACTCACAATATTTTTTAAGGAAACTTCAGCCTGTGCACATTGCTTTTAGGAAACTTGTTTATTTGTTATTACATAATTACTAGTACTTCATTTGCTTTTAGCTATGATTAATTGTTCTAAAATTAATGGTAATTCCTGTACCAAGGTGGTCCCTCCCGACACACCCACCTACCCGGCACACCTACCTACCCCACCCCCTCCTCCACCATGCGTCTTGAGCCACAGGCAAATGGGATTAATACGGTATGGCTGAATTTTCATCCGGCCAAACCAGCTTTTATCCGGTTCCTGTGGCCATTTTTGCCGGATATTGTGATAACTTTATCCGATCACGATTTTGGCCGTATAAGGGCATTTTCCGGATGTTCAAATCACGGATAATCGCGGGTTTACAGTATATCAGCTTAGTTGTACAGTTGTGGTGAACAAAACATGTAGATACTTACATATAACGTCTGTATATTGTGAATAAAATATAAAACAGGATGGTGGGAGGAGAAAGTGGGCGAGTGAGGCGTTGTTGAGGGAGAGGCAATGAGTGGCTGGCTGGAGTGTGGCAGTCACTCCTCATTGCTTTTCGACTCTTAATACCAACTTAGTGGTTCGTTATGGTGAACAAAACATGCAGATACTTATATATAACCTGTGTATAGAGTGTAATAATAGCAAAACTATTTGTTTATTGTTTTATGAACATAATAATTGAATCACTAATATGCACACCATACTTTTGAGTAGAGCAATTATTCACCCCCCTTTTATTATATAAATATATCACAATACACACTATTGAATAATATTACTGCAAAAAACTAGGAAAAAATCAATCAGAGACATTGAAATAATTAAGTGATAATATCTTTGTGGCAACTCCCACCTGTCAGCACGGGTGACGCTGACTGGCTCTGACGACCGCTCTGTCAACGCCCACTTTTTGCCAGACTTCATCGGTCTATTGCGCCCAAAATACGTCACCTACGATTTTTTTATTATTTTTCCCGTGCTCAGGGAACACAAATTAACTTTTTAGAAGACGAAATAATTTTTTCAATTTTTTTTCTTGCACACAGGGGTGTAAATCTCCTCAGGACCCATTAGCAGCTTAACCCTTAAACTGCGGAACGCGCCTGCAGGCCCACGTCTGGTTTGCGCAACGCGCCTCCGGGTAATTTTTATTTTTCACGTTCCATTCAAAACTCCCGCGGCTACTTAGGGTTCACATCAGCTTTCTCAGGGCTCTTGTAAACAGATGCCATCTTTAAAAAAAAATCGTGGTCCACATTCCCGGGTGTTGGAGCTTCGGTAGTGAGTGAGCAACCAAGGCCGGCGCACGCAGTATGAATGCACAGCACTGCTGTTCAGCGTGTGACCACAGCATCGCCTAATACAGCATCCACTCGATTTAACGGCCTATATGGGGCTGTACCCTGGTCGTTATTTCCGGAGCTCTGGTATTTCCGAAGTTAATTGTCGGTAATTTTTCAAGTAACGTTTAGGTAAGATATATTTTATACAGACAGCCACTGGGTCCACCACTCTAGTGCTTTCTACCCTGTGACGTCACAGATTCACGGCACATTGTTTTGATTTGTCATGAGGCTGGAGTATTTATTCCGTCACTTTGTTGGACATATCTGCACAATCAAGGAACATCCGTGCACCATGTCGGTTCCAAATGTACTCGTTGTGTCAGTGATGGCTGACTGGTGGGTGGATGGGCAGCCAGGCAGGGATGGAGAGGCTGAAATGTAGGCAAGCAGGCAGAGCTTGGGAGGGAGGCAGGCAGATGCTGGGTGGTAGGCAGGGAGAGACAGGCAAGGAGGGAGGGAGGCAGGCAGATGCTGGGTGGTAGGCAGGGAGAGACAGGCAAGGAGGGAGGGAGGCAGGCAGGCAGAGCTTGGGAGGGAGGCAGGCAGGCAGAGCTTGGGAGGGAGGCAGGCAGGCAGGCACAGGCTGGGTGGTTGGCATGGAGGGAGGCAGGCAGGCAGAGGCTGGGTGGTAGGTAGATAGGGAGGGAGTGGATGGAGATGGATGGAGGGATGGATTGATGGATTGATGGATTGATGGAGAGAGGGAGGGATGGCGCTATGGTTGTTGAGGTGAAGCAGAGAGAGCGTGTGTATGGGAAGTTTGGGGGGGGGGGGGGGAAGGGGGTGTCGTCGGTGGGAGAAGAGACCAGCTCGCAACCAGATGTTTAGATGGAAGGAAGGAGGAAGGGAGGGAGGGAGGGAGGGAGGGAGGGAGGGAAGGAAGGAGGGAGGGAGGGAAGGAAGGAGGGAGGGAAGGAGGGAGGGATGGAGAGAAGGAAGGAGGGAGGGATGGAAGGAAGGAGGGAGGGAGAGAAGGGAGGGAGGGAGAGGAGGGATGGAGGGAGGGAGGGATGGAGGGAGGGAGAGGAGGGATGGAGGGAGGGAGGGAGGGAGGGAGGGAGGGGAGGGAGAGGAGGGAAGGAGGGAGAGGAGGGATGGAGGGAGAGAAGGAGGGAGAGAAGGAGGGAGGGAGGGAGGGAGGGAGGGAGGGAGGGAGGGAGGGAGGGAGAGGAGGGATGGAGGGAGAGAAGGAGGGATGGAGGGAAGGAGGGAGGAAGGGATGGAGGAAGGGATGGTTGGATGGAGGAAGGGAAGGAGGAAGGGATGGTTGGATGGAGGAAGGGATGGTTGGATGGAGGAAGGGAGCTGGGAAGGAGGGATGGAGGGAGGGAGAGATGTTGACCAGACCACACACTAGAAGTTGAAGGGACGACGACGTTTCGGTCCGTCCTGGACCATTCTCAAGTCGATTGTGATGAGGAAGTAGAGACAGGCAATAAATAGGCAAGAGAGAGCTGAGGAGGAAAGTCAGGTGTAGGGGATAGTAGTAATGAGAACTGCAGAGGGCCTATTGGGCCATACGAGGCAGCTCCTATTATAACCACCGAAGGAGATAGTAATAGGAATAAGAAGAGGATAGCAAGGGAACGTAGGAGAAGACAATGAACAGAAAAAGGGGAGAAGAGAGAAAGAAAAGGAAAGAGAAAGAAGGATAAATGGAAGGGGGTAAGCTTATGTTAAGTCACGTTTGTTAGAAAGATTAGAGCATTTGAGTATATACTGTGAAAGGGAAGAGTCCACAGCAACAAAGCCAGGACTCAAGTTCATGTTGGGTACATTGTGTATAAGAGCCGATTCTACAAGACGGCGTCTGTGTAGAGGCAGGAAAGATTATTTTGGAGGAAGACCAATCAATGGGATGATTAGAATCCCTCACATGGCAGAAGAGAGCATTGTTAGTGTCTGCAGACTTAACACTTCTCTTGTGTTCTTTAAGTCTGTCATTCAGTGTACGGCCAGTTTCGCCAAAGTATTGGAGAGGACAAGATGAACAGGAAATAGAGTAGACACCAGCAGCATTAGAAGCAGGAGGAGCAGTGTGAACTAGATTGCTACGAAGTGTGTTAGTTTGTCGAAAGGCGACAAAAGAGGGAGGGATGGTTGGATGGAGCTGGGAAGGAGGGAGGGATGGTTGGTTGGGAGGGAGGGAGCTGGGAAGGAGGGAGGGATGGTTGGATGGGAGGGAGGGAGCTGGGAAGGAGGGAGGGATGGTTGGATGGAGGGAGGGAGCTGGGAAGGAGGGAGGGATGGTTGGATGGAAGGAGGAAGCTGGGAAGGAGGGAAGGATGGTTGGATGGGAGGGAGGGAGCTGGGAAGGAGGGAGGGATGGTTGGATAGAGGGAGGGAGCTGGGAAGGAGGGAGGGATGGTTGGATGGAGGGAGCTGGGAAGGAGGGAGGGATGGTTGGATGGAGGGAAGAGGGAGGGAGGGATGGAGCAGTGGATGATGAGGTGAAGCAGAGAGAGAGGTGTGTATGGGAAGTATGGGGGGGGGGGGGGGCGGGTGTCGGTAGTGGGGAAGGGAAGAGATAAGCCTAACACTTGACCCAGTTAACCAGATGTTTCTTAATTTAATTCTGGATGTACATCATATATATTTTTGCCTTCAGATTTTGTTTAGTAATATTATTAGGATAATAAAAAGTTATAAAATACTTGTTTCATGAATGCTTTATTACATGGAGATTCTCCAGGTTGTCTCTAGCTGGCTGGCAGTCTACTGAGCCATTTCCCAGAAGGGTCTTGGTGGGGGGGGGGGAGGCAGAAAGTGAGGGTGTGGGGGTAGAGGTTCAGTGAGGGTGAGGGAGGGGATGAAAGGGGTAGGCGGCCTGCTTGCCATGTGAGGACCCTCTGATACTAAGACAAACCCAATACCGACCTTCGGTAATATCGACTTCTAGACCGTTATATGAGGCTCTAAATACCGGTCTCCCAAACCGGTCGTTATTACCGGCAGATCGGTATAAAAGAGGCCGTTAAATTGAGTGGATACTATAATGTCAAAATATATATATAATCTGTATTATTTAGCCATGATAGTATTATAGAAGAGCCTGAGTGTGATAATGACTGGGAACAATGTTCAAATATCAGTGATTCAATGCTGTTCACGATGTTCACAGCGCTAGCCACAGCACCACAGCATTATTTCGTCCATCTAGGAATCTTCAAATGACGTCTTAGGTTCCTTTTCAAAATAAACGTGTGGTCAATTATTCATTTACAGGAATTAGTGACCAGGATTGTGGTTATAATTAGCATTGTGCATAGTATTGTGGAAGGAGGAATTTTGGTGAGGGAGGGAGGGAGAGAATTGAGGTAGCCTCCCCTGTGTGTGGAAGCCACTCTTGTTTTGCTCACCATACTAGCTTAGTGGTTCACTACGGGGAACACATATGTACATGGGTATATACAGTGTGTGTATATAGTATAATAACAGCAACAAGAGTATGTTGGGAGGAGCTATTTTTGTGAGGGAGGCGACGTCGTAATCATAGCGTCGTCTGCTGTGTGATTTCTCATGTAGTGTATGGTAGCAACTGTACTGTTTGGACACAATACCGGCTTACTTGCATAGTTCTGGTGAATAAAACATGTAGATAGGTATACATAACATATGTAAATAGTGTAATATAAACAGTAAGAGTATGGTGGGAGGAGGGGTGATGGCACGTACAATGTTGGAGGAGAGAGGGAAGACTGGTTGGCTGGGTGTGGCAGCTCACACTCGCGGAGTTCTGAGTGTGTTTATGGTGTGTGACGGTGTAGTGTGTGTAAATGTGTTGTAAATATACATAAATGAACCCGAAACATTGGTGTGAATAACAGTATGGCGGGAGGAGGGGTGATGGTGAGTACGATGTTGGAGGAGAGAGGGAGGACTGGGTGGCTGGGTGTGGCTGCTCACACTTGAGGAGTTCTGTGTGTGTTGATGGTGAATGTATATACTGTGTAACAGTGTATAGTGTGTAAATAGATTGTATATATACATAAATTAGCATGATACATGGTAAATATGTGCAACATACGTGTACACAAGTGTCTTGCACGTAACAGTGTCTTCGGACAATACGGATGTATTACTGCCATAATATAGTGTACGTGTTCATTATACATAAGATTAGCACGAAAAAACAAATAAAATGTATTTGGAACTGTGCGCAAAAAATGAACAATAATATATTAGCGGCAACTCGCGCGCCCCGCCCCGAGCACCCTACTGGCCCCGGGAGTGTACGTCACGGGCGAATGGGGAATGACGACGTCACGCCCCAACTTACGGACCCCATAGAAGCCAAAGTAAGTACAATTTCGATTTTTTTTACATACCCATACTCAGGGAAGGGTTTTTGACACTTTAAAAAAAAAAAAAAAATTCCAGAGAATTTATTTCTTGCGCACTGGGGGGGTGTCATATTTGGAGGCAACGCAGTTAAGGGTTAATGTGACAGGCATTCCATCTGCCCTAATAGCGATTGCACTAACAACCGTTCTTTTTCACATCACACCGCCAAGCAACACATGGACAAAGGAGGAGCTAGATAATAAACGAGAGGGTCTTATAACAATAATGAGAGAAATTATAGCGGAAGCTGATAAAGATAGATCACGACTGTTGGTAGTCGGCGACTTCAACTTAAAATCCATAGACTGGGAGGAATATGAAGCTAGAACAGAGGAATTTTGGACTTGTAGATTCGTAAACCTCATACTGGAAACATTCATGTTTCAACATGTTAAACAAGCTATTAGGACGAGGGAAGGGGGATGTTCTCTCCATGCTGGATTTGATATTTACCAGGAAAGAGAAAGAGATATTTGACATTCAGTACCTCCCTTCCTTGGGTAAAAGTGCCCATGTCTTTTTGGGAATAAAGTATGCAATGCGTTATAATCTGGAAGAAAATGATGTTGAAGCAGTTGAAAAGCCTGATTTCAGGAGAGGTCATTATGGGGAACTGACATTTCTTTAAGGAATTTGACTGAAAAGACTTGCTGTTAGGACATGAAGTATATGAGATGTTTGTCAAATTTTGTGAAATATATGATAAAAGCACAACAAAATTTATACCAAAGCAGAGATGCAGAACTAGCAAAAAGAATTGGTTCGACAGAAATTGCGAGAGGGCCAGATACCAAAAGACACAAAAATGGAATCAATATAGGACGAGGCCAAACCTCCAAACATACCAGCGATACAAAGATGCGAGAAACAACTACACGGCAGTGAGGAGAAAGGCAGAAAGAAATTTTGAAAAAGGGATTGCGGACAAATGTAAAACATTACCAGGTCTATTCTATAAATTCATAAACAACAAATAGCAGGTAAAGGATAATATTCAGAGGTTGAAAATGGGAAACAGACTCACAGAAAATGAAAAGGAAGTGTGTGAAACATTAAACAAAAAGTTCCAAAGTGTGTTTGTACAAAATTGGATCTTCAGAGAACCAGATACATTAAGAATTCCAGAGAACAACATAGAGCACATAGAGGTGTCTAGAGACGATGTGAAACAAATGCTCTTGGAGCTAAGTAAGATCAAAGCAGTTGGCTCAGATGGAATTTCACCATGGGTTCTGAGAGAATGTGCACCTGAGCTCAGCATACCACTTCAGCTAATTTTTCAGACATTCCTGTGTACAGGAGTCGTAGCAGATGTTTGGAAAAAGGCTAACATAGTTCCAATCTACGAAAGTGGCAGCAGGGAAGACCCCCTCAATTATAGACCTGTATCTTTGACAAGTGTAATAGTCAAAATATTGGAAAAAATAATAAAAACTAAATGGGTAGAACACCTGGAGAGAAATGATATTATATCAGACAGACAGTATGGTTTTCGAACTGGAAGATCCTGTGTATCAAATTTACTCAGTTTTTATGATCAAGCCACAGAGATTTTACAGGAAAGAAATGGTTGGGTTGACTGCACCTAAAAAATGCTTTTGACAGAATTCCACATAAGAGGTTGCTCTGGAAACTGGAAAATATTGGAGGGGTGACAGGTAAGCTTCTAACACGGATGAAAAATTTTCTGACCGATAGAAAAATGAGGGCAGTAATCAGAGGCAATGTATCGGACTGGAGAAATGTCACAAGTGGAGTACCACAGGTTCAGTTCTTGCACCGGTGATGTTCATTGTCTACATATATGATCTACCAGATGGAATACAGAATTATATGAACATGTTTTCTGATGATGCTAAGATAATAGGGAAGATAAGAAACCTAGATAATTGTCATGCCCTTCAAGAAGACCTGGACAAAATAAGTATTTAGAGCACCACTCGGCAAATGGAATTCAATGTGAATAAATGCCATGTTATGGAATGTGGAATAGGAGAACATAGACCCCACACAACCTATATATTATGTGAGAAATCTTTAAAGAATTCTGATAAAGAAAGAGATCTAGGGGTGGTTCCAGATAGAAAACTATTACCTGAGGACCACATAAAGAATATTGTGCGAGGAGCCTATGCCATGCTTTCTAACTTCAGATTTACTTTTAAATACATGGATGGCGATATACTAAAGAAATTGTTCACGACTTCTGTTAGGCCAAAGGTAGAATATGCAGCGGTTGTGTGGTGCCCATATCTTAAGAAGCACATCAACAAACTGTCTTAGTAGCAAAGACATGCTACTAAGTGTCTCCCAGAACTGAAGGACAAGAGTTACAAGGAAAGGTTAGAGGCATTAAATATGCCAAAACTAGAAGACAGAAGAAAAAGTGGTGATATGATCACTACATACAAAATAGTAACAGGAATTGATAAAATCGATAGGGAAGATTTCCTGAGACCTGGAACTTTAAGAACAAGAGGTCATAGATTTAAACTAGCTAAACACAGATGCCGAAGATATATAAGAAAATTCACTTTCGCAAACAGAGTGGTAGACGGTTGGAACAAGTTAGGTGAGAAGGTGGTGGAGGCTAAGACCATCAGTAGTTTCAAAGCTTTATATGACAAAGAGTGCTGGGAAGACGGGACACCATGAGCGTAGCTCTCATCCCGTAACTACACTTAGGTAATTACGAGCCGTGCCACATGTCTGAGCAGCTCCCCCCCTCCCCGGGAGGGGGAAGGGGGAGCACTAGACCCCTGTGCCAGTGATTCACCCTGCAGTTCTGAGGCTGGATGTCAAAAACACACGAAAAAATGCTGACCTGAGGGAGGGAGGGTTGACAAGGAGCATCCAGATCTCACCCAGAAAATGGTGTTTCATTACATTCAACACTGGTTTTCTGGGGGGGGGGGGGAGCCCCTTCGGCTTCCCAGAGCTACATCACAAAAAACGAAACCAGAGGGACAAACCCGGGAGGCAAAAACCATGTACCTAAAAAAACACCCAAGCCAGACAACAGGCAACACCAAAAGGACCCCGCGCATGATCCGAACCCCTGAACAGGGACAAAGGGAACCCCGGGGCAACCCAAAGTGTGTCAAGGGACAGAGGCCGCGGCACGCAGGAAATGGCCGAGAGCCATAACCGGACACAAGATGATGCACCCCCAGCCAAAACCAACCACACATCAACAACCCCAGGAACCTCTCCGGAAAAACAACTGACCCAACCTCGCCAGAAAAAGAAGAAATAGCTGCAACAAACAACCTAACACCAGAACCCAGAGGAGCAGAAACCACCGAGAACATTTAGGTCCGTCCTGGACCATTCTCAAGTCGATTGTGATGAGGGAGTTGATGCAGGGCAATAAATAGGCAAGAGAGAGGTGAGGAGCAAGGAAAAAGGTACATACGGTAAAGTGTAGTAGAGAGGATAGTAGTAGGAATAAGAACTGCAGAAGGCCCATTGGCCCATATGAGGCAGCTCCTTTTATAACCACCAAATGAGAAGGGGATAGTAATAGGAATAAGAAGAGGATAGCAAGGGAACGTAAGAGAAAACAATGAACAGAAAAAAAGAGAGGAGAGAGAAAGAAAAAGAAAGATAAATGGAAAGGTAACCTTATGATAGAATGATTAGAGCATTTGAGTATGTACTGTGAAAGGGAAGAATCAACAGCAACAAAGCCAGGACTCAAGTTCATGTTGGGTACGTTGTGCATTAGAGCCAATTCAACAAGATGGCGTCTGTGTAGAGTGGAGGCAGGAAAGATTATTATGACAGACTTAAAAAATACAAGAGAAGTGTTAAGTCTGCAGACACTAACAATGCTCTCTTCTGTCATGTGATGGATTCTAATCATCCTATTGATTGGTCTTCCTCCAAAATAATCAAAATAATCTGATTGCTTCCTCACCCGAACTTAGTTCGTGTAGTGTAACCCCAACCCTGGTCGACGCTAGGCTTGGTGGACTGCTTCCTCACCCGAACTTAGTTCGTATAGTGTGACTCCCCCAACCGCAATCATGAAACTGGTATTACACACAGAAATCACAATAACATGATGCATCAAATGAACAAATCCACAAGGGCCGTGACGAGGTTTCGAACCTGCGCCCGAGAACATCCCAGACGCTGCCTTAATCGACTGAGCTACGACATGGTCAAAAGAGTTGAAACTGAAGTTCTACTGAACTTACTGGATCCTGCAGCCTCTCTGAGACAAACCAGGGTTTTACACAACCCCCCCCCATGCACTCGAGCTATGTCAATGTCCCTTGTGGATTTGTTCATTTGATGCATCATGTTATTGTGATTTCTGTGTAATGAAGTAAGGGCAAAGAGGGAGAATAGCCTATTGACATAGCTTGAGTGCATGGGGGAGTTGTGTAAAACCCTGGTTTGTGTCTCGGAGAGACTGCAGGATCCAGTAAGTTCTGTAGAACTTCGGTTTCAACTCCTTTGACCATGTCATAGCTCAGTCGATTAAGGCAGTGTATGGGATGCTCTCGGACGCAGGTTCGAATCCTCGTCGCGGCCCTTGTGGATTTGTTCAGGAAACTGGAACTTTCGGATAACTTAATTTTGGTTGACAAATTTTTGGTTGACGATGGATCTCTGGGAATGGATTATGATCCTAAACAAAGGTACCACTGTAGTCCAGATTAGCAAACCAAATGGCTGTCTGTATAATGGAAGGGGACTCTACTTCCAAACACTAACACCTCTCAATCACCTTGAGAAACGTCATCGTCCCTTCACTTTCTAGTGTGTAGTTTCGTCAACATATTTCAGCCACGTTAATGTGACTCCTCGTCTGCACTAACACCTATCCTCTTCCACTCCTCTTCATCATCCTCCATACGCCAACAAGAGTCTTCATTCAAGGTAAGATACACATACTGTATTGTAGATACAGTGGTACCTCGGAATACGAGTGTCCCTGAATACGAGTTTTTCGGAATACGAGTAGTATTTGCTCTGAAAATGTGCCTCGAAATACGAGGGTTACCTCGGAAGGCGAGTTTGTTGATACGCGTACAGCCCGACCTAGTGCGTGGTGGTACTGTGATCGTCGCCCCTAACCCCTCAGTTTACCAGTGCCTCGCACCCAGTGACTATCCCACGTCAATTCTTCACCCGAATTTTCAATGTTCTGTTGGATTTTTGGTCATTTGACCATAAAACTAGCATTGAATGTAATGAAATGCCATTTTCTGGGTGAGTCCCGGAGGCTCCCCAGAGCTTTCCCAGGCTGATATGATAATGTCAGACTTTGGCATCAGTCATGTGTATGGAGTTCTGAGGCCTACTGGGGACCACGGCCAGAACCGGGCCCCTTCAGAGAGGCAAGGGGAGCAATGGTCTATAGAAACCCCCGTGTGGTTGGAAGCATTCTATGTTTGCCATCGACCGGAACAGGCACCCAGAAAGGTAAGTGCCTCAAAACAAACCCCTATTCTGGTTAAAATTGCTACCAAAAGCTGAACTAGTGGATAGAACTCCCCCAACAACCAAGACAACTGGCCAAGACAACTGGCTGCAACCGCCGCCCCAAAGCAACACAGACCCAACGGGGCCCAGGGACATTCACAAGGTAACGAGCAGCCAGGACCCTGTTCAACCGCCAAAAATCCCGCGCCCGAATATCAGACCAAGACATATTCCCAAAGACGGCAGCAAGAGCCACAAACTTACGGACGTCATGGGCACGGGGATAGACCGCAGGCTGGCTGGACTTAATAACCCTGCGGACGACCTGGGAGACCCGAACCCGCGAACAGGGAAGAAGGGAAACCAGATCAACCCAAAGCGTGTCCCCGGACACAGAAGCCGTGGCGTGCAAATAACGGCGAAGCGCTGCAACCGGACACAAAACACGATGCACCCCTGGCCTGACCAACCAAGCATCAACCACCCACGGACTCCTCCGGAACGCAGCAGTCTCATTCTTCGCCAGAAAAGGAGATGGCTGCAAGTGAACAAAACAATCTCCACGACCAAAGGAGCAGAAACCCCTGCGCCGGAGAAGAGCATGAAGCTGCCCTACCCGACCCCCAGAGGCTAATGCCAACAAGAAAAGAGCCTTGGAGAAACAATCCCGGACCGAAGGGGCCACAACGAAATGAGGAGACGAAAGTTAAGCGAGCACTCGGTCCAAAGATCAGGACGGCTCAGGCGGTGCATGAGCAGGCCGAAGGTGAAACAAGGCACGAGACAGCTTGCGAAACAGCGCAGACGTAACATCGATTCCGAAGACAAGCTGAAGCGGCTCCGCCAGCGCCGCACCATACGAGGCGACAGTGTTAGGCATAAGATGATGGTCCTGAAACAACCAAGAGAGAAAGGACAAGACCTCCCTAACAGACAAGGAACTAACACGACGAAGACGCAAAAAGAAACAAAAGGACTGCCAGGAAACTTCATACTGCCACCAAGAAGAAGCCCTCAGGTGGTACACCAACAAGGAGGCCACCTGATCACCATAGAGATGATGATAAACTCGAGTCAAAAAAACCCATACGCGAAGACTCGAGGAGAAGATCGAACCAGCCACGTGACGTACCGGCCCGAACTGCTGAAAGATGCGGAGCCACGGGAAAACCCTCGGGTTCGGACACCGAGCAAGCAGCACCTGAAACCAAGGCTGGGCCAGCTACCAAGGGGCCAGGAGGTCAACTCTTCCCTGGTAAGTCTCCAAGCGAGTCAGGACCTGGAGCAACAGCCGAACCGGGGGAAAGAGGTACAGAAACCCCCACCTCGACCAGTCTAGCCGAAAGGCATCGACCCCGACGGCCTTGCGATCAGGGAAGGGCGCCGCATACACGGGATGACGCCGCGACCACGCCGATGCGAAAAGGTCCACCTCAGGGCGCCCGAATGTCTGGCAAAGCCAATGGAAGGACTTGTCGTCGACCGTCCACTCCGTGGAGAGGGGAACGAAGCGAGACAGAGCGTCGGCCAAGACGTTGGACACTCCCTGTACGTGAACCGCCAGGAGGGCCAAACCCCGAGAACTCAGCAGACGAGTCACCCAAAGCGACCAACCCCAAAGAGACAAGGACTGCATCAAACCCCCGCAGTTCAGGCAATGAACCACCGGAGAGCAGTCCGAATGGAGCCGAATCATCGATCCGCAGGCCACCCGAATCCTCCACAGAGCAAACCACACTGCAGCGAACTGCCGCACCGTGCTGTGAGCTCGACGGAAGGACGTATCCCAACGCCCCTGGCCAGTCTGGTGAGCACTGGTCACAAAGCTCCAGCTGACAGACGACGCATCCATGTACACAACGAGAGAGGGCTCGAGTAGGCGCCAAGGCACTGAACCCCAAAAAACCCGAAGAGGAAGCCGGTGACGCAGCAGCCGACGCAAGGCCCCCAGGGGTCGAACCCTATGATCGTGAGAGAGGTGGAAGGGGTGACCCGGAAGGAACCAGAACAGCCAACGAAGTCAAACCCGACCCAGCGGGTAGACCACCAACGCAAAGTTCAGGTTCCTGCACAGCCCCTCGAGCAACCACCGGGTGACCCGAGGGCCCACCAGAAACAGACGAAGGTGGGACCGCAGCCCCAGGAGAGACTCCGGAGGGAGAGACAAGGAGGCGGTTCGAGAGTCCTAATCGAGACCCAGCCAAGTCTGAACCTGAGAGGGGACCAGATGGGACTTCCTCCAGTTCACCAAGACCCCGAACCCGGTGAGCTGGGAAAGAACCAAATCCCTGGCTAGCAAGCAAGCTGACCGGCTGGGAGCCCAAACCAGTCAGTCGTCGAGGTAGACCAACACCCAAACACCTAGGAGACGCAAACGGGCTACCACAACCCGTGTAAGGCGCGTGAACACGCGAGGTGCCAGGTTCAACCCGAACGGGAGACAACGAAAGTGGTAACTTAGACGCCCCACAACAAAACAGAGCCAGTCCCTGAACCGTGGATGAATCGAGACATGCCAATAAGCGTCCCGGAGGTCCAGGGACACCATCCAAGTGCCAGGCTCCAAGAGGAGCCGAACCAGAGACAGCATAGTCATCCGAAAGGAGGGGCAATGAACCCAGGGGTTCAGACGGGACAAGTCCAACATGAACCGCAGATCCGCTCAGTCCCGTTTCGGAACCGGAAACAGACAGGAAACCCATCTGAGGGATGACGTCATTTCGACGACGCCCAAGCGAACCTACTCCAAGACGACCCAACAGAGCACAGGGAAAGAAACCTGCCCTGCCAGCCTCGACCCCCCCAACGCCACCGTAGGCCGACAGACATAACCCGAAATGCCTACGAATCGAGGGACCAGGCGTGGGCGAACAGCGCAAGCCGCCCCCCCATCGCCCCGTCAATGGGGAAAACTGCGAAAGGGCCGGCGTCCTTTATGAGACCCAGAACCCCGCACAGAGCGAACATCGCAGCGACCAGACGAGGGAGGGTCCGAAGTAGGAGCCGAACCCGAACCTGACACGAGTGGTCTACCACGACGAGAGGAACCCCGAGCCCTGGCACGACCCTTCTGGGAAGACCCATCCTGGGACCCCCGGAAAACCAACAAGTCCGACATCGGACGACGAGCCGACAACGCAGCCTGAATAAACTGTGCCACGGCCGACTCCTCAAACAAAAGAGGACAAAAAGGCGAAGAACGCCTAGAGCCAGAGCCCAAGCAGATTCCACTGAGGAACCCAGCCCCATCTGCCGACACGCGAGACGGGAAGCATAAAACAGGGAAACCGCATCCCGCAAAATTGGCGTGAACAGCTTCAACAAGGCAACCGACGAACGAGCTGCCGAGGACAAGGTGCCGGACCCCGGGATGGACCCAAGCGTCCTCACATCCTTCACGAGCCAATCCGAGGACAGCTCCAGGAGGGAAAAGAATCGCAAGGCCGAAGCCAAAATGCCCTGGGCGCGCAAATCCTCCGCTTTGAGCGCTGCCGAAAGGGTGGGAACCTGCACATGGAGCTGAATAATGCACACATCGTGGGGAAGGGCAGGGGCAAACAAGCACTCATTCAGGTACTCAAGATCGCCCCCACAGGAAAACCTGAAGCACCGTGAAAGCTCCCCGCCACTCCAGCATGCAAGAACGACAAAAGGAATGCCAGGAATCCAGAACAAACAAGGGGCAGTCTGCTAGCCAGGAAGACTCCGGAACCTCGTAACGGAGCCAGAAAGGGAACAAAGTCCCAAACCTGAACTTGAACGGATCCATTTCCGAGGCATAATCCGAGTCACGCAGGAGGTAAGCTGCAAACGCCGCCCGCACCACACCAGGTTGGATGCGATAAGCCGAAAACCTCCGGAAAGACGGAACCGACATACCCGGGGGAACACGGAACCGAACCCAGGGAGGGGCCGACACCAAATCCAACTCGTACACAGTGGGGGGAAAAGAAAACCCCACTCCTTGTAACAATAAGCCCTGCTCAGAGGGAAGTAAAACCCAGGCTGGGTCCAGCGGGGCCCAAGGCCTCCAAGTCAGCCTCTCCCCAGCCTCGAGGTCCTTCACCACAGAACCCGGGGCCGAGTCCTCTTCCCAAGCCCCGACCCCACAAGACAAGGACGGAGCAGCCGTAGAAGCGGGAAGAAAGGGGTCCCACTGGTCAGACCCAGAAGCTTCGGCCGGGAGACAAGACTCTAATGCCTCTGCTGCCCCCCGGAAGGGGCACCCAACGAAGCTGCCCGAGTCTCGAGATCAAATAACCCCTGCTCCGACCCCGAAACCCTCAGACGCTTCGGGGCCGGAAGCAGGGGGGGGGGGGAAAGACCAGAATGAACAGAAGGGGGAAGGACGAGGAGGTGCGGACTGAACCAGGATCGAAGCGACCCACACCCCCAAGTCCGGGTCTCGAAAAGCAAAGCAGGGCAGCCCCGGGGCATCCGGGTGAGCAACCAACCAAGAGCGTTGCAACAGACAAAACCTAGATTGCAACGCACGCGCCACCTGTACCCGAATAGAATCATCAGAGGATTGGGTAAATTGAGTCACAAGCAAGCAGCAACACTCACAGGACTCAGGATCGAAAGTATCACCGGCCCAACAGGCAGCGTGGCAGAGGCAAAAATAATGAGGGTCACCCTGAGACAAGGGGACCGAGCAACCCTCAAATTCGCACACAGCGAGCGGGGACTCCGGGGTCACATCCATCGAACCCACACGCCCCCTAGGGGATTCCCAGGATCCTGAGCGTTTACTTTAAGAGGACTCGCGCTCAGGTAGTCCCAGGCAGGGCGCTGCTAATCGGCGCCCAAAACTACCAAGTGAACTTCTATAGCTGTACCCCAGGGACGTGTACACTCATGGGGACCTAGCAGGGGGCGCCACCAAGGAGAACAGTGGAAGGGCAAAACCAGTGGAATAACAGGGCAGAACCCCCGACCAGGCAAAAACAAAAAGAAAAACAAAACCCGCAAGAGGACAGCAAACCCCAAGGAACCCCTGCCTCTTACCTGCCGGTAACAAGGGAGAACAGAACACCCAAGAGCCCAAAAGGCGGCCGAAAAACCGAAAAGGTAAAACGGACCAGCAGAGGCAGACTCCGAGGAGCCCGTGGAAGGTGGCCCCAAGGGCGGTACTTACAGGGCACCTAGGGAAGGAAGCCCTAGGCGCATGCAGTCCGAGTACTGAAGATAACTCCTGGCTCTCGCACCCACAAAAACAAACACCACACGCAAAGCACAGTGTAGTAGCGACACCGGAGCCAGAGCACACGACCTTCACCTATAGCATCAGCCTCAAGAATTGAGGTGTGAGTAGCCGGCGTGGAGGGTCTGGTGCTCCCCCTTCCCCCTCCCGGGGAGGGGGGAAGCTGTGCAGACAGCTGCGCGGCGACGTGTGACGTCACACTAGTTTGCTTGTTTTCTGTTGGGGAGTTCTCTCCACTAGTTCGGCTTCTTGGTAGCAATTTTAACCAGAATAGGGGTTTGTTTTGAGGCGCTTACCTTCCTGGGTACCTGTTCCAGGTCGATGGCAGACATAGAATGCTTCCAACCACAAGGGGGCTTATAGGCCATTGCTTCCCTTGCCTCTCTGAGGGGGCCCGGTTCTGGCCGTGGTCCCCGGTAGGCCTCAGAACTCCATACACATGACTGATGCCAAAGTCTGACATTAGCATATCAGCCTGGGAAAGCTCCAGGGAGCTGACGGGGCTCCCCCCAGAAAAGTTGTTATTATATATCTCACCATGGGTCCCAAGAAAGCCAGTGGTAAGGTTTAACATAAGAAAAATGTGCGGCGTTTCGGGCGATCGAGTGGCAACACTGAAAAGTGTATACACTTTTTACTGTCCTGACATTAATTTTCGATGTACGCATTTCAATTTTGTATCAATGTGTTCGCAATAGAATGTTCTAGAAGAACATAAGTATAAAATGTCACACAAGGATGCGTTAGACCGGCACCAAATAAAAAACTACGTCGATTACACTTGTCGTGTCAACAATACAATGGTCTTACCTCGATGGTGCAATGCTATGCCGGTCTCCCAAACAGACTATGCGGCTATTAGAGAAAACGAAAATTTCATGGCAGACATTTTCAAACTATCCCAAAGTCGATCGCATAACAAAGAGTTTATAGAAATATTTTTTCTCGTGGCTCGTGAGCGAGTTCGCTGTGCGACCTCAACACAAAAAGTGGTAACGCTCTCGAGCGCCATGATAACGCTAAAGTGTTAAGAAAATGTGTGAAGTATGAGAAGAATTGCAAAGTTTTGTTGAAAAAACTCACCCAGATAAAGCTGTAGCAGGCCGTTGCATTGACCTTTTAAATGACAATGTGATGTCTTACTACAGACAAGTGTTAAAATGTAGGGAAAAACAAGTGTCTTTAAACAGATTCTTAGTAAGACAAGCAAGTCTTAGTGGTATGCAGGCAAAACGTGCCAGAGTGTGCACACCAGTGAAGTCCTCACTGCCTGACGTTATAATGGAAGGGGACTCCCCTTCCAAACAGTAACACCTCTTCTCCTCCCTCCTCACCATCTTCCATACGCCAACAGCAAGGTAGGTAATAATCTGAACATAGTTTTGTAGGTTTATTTAGATGAATTAGGCATAAAATTTAGTTTGAAGTGAGGTTTTTGGGGTAGGCAGGAACGAATTAATTCCTTTCCCATTATTTCTTATGGGGAAATTAGCTTCGGAATACGAGCTGTCTCCAGGAACGGATTAAACTCTTAAACCGAGGTACCACTGTAGTACGAAATGAGTTATTCGGTATAAAATGTATTTTTAAGTTAATATTTTTGGGGGTGTGGAACGGATTAATACAATTTACATTATTACTTATGGGAAAATTAGTTTGGTTGACAAATTTTGGGTTGATGATGGATCTCTGGGAATGGATTATGATCCTAAACAAAGGTATGACTGTAGTCCAGATTAGCGAGCTTCTACAGTACTATCATTGCTAAATAGTAGCAGTTACATTTATTTATTTTATTTATTTATTTATTTATGCATATACAAGAATGTACATAAGGAATGTGAGGATACAAATATGGTAATTACAATCTTGTAAAGCCACTAGCACGCGCAGCGTTTCGGGCAGGTCCTTAATCTAAGAAAATTTTAAGGAGGTAAATACTTGCAAAAATTATAGACAAAAAAATGATAACAGATTACATGAAATGAAAAAAAAAGATGATAGAAAATTGTAGGTACAGTATATTAAAGCACATAGATAGCTAAGATTGATTGCAATGACAGCTTGAATGGTAGTTGACAAAAAAATTGGTAGGCACAATACAGCAGAAACAATATAAGATTGATTACAATGACAGCTTGAATGGTAGTTGACAAAAATTGGTAGTCACAATACAGCATATGGCTAGCACATAAAAGAAGACAGCAATGAACACAATGATAAGGTTGTTTGATATTACATAAAAAATTAGGAGATTGGGTAACACTAGGTACAGAGCAAATTTAAAGCTCAGTGTAGGAAACTAAGAAGATGAAGTTAGGTACTTTTTGGTTTTGCTTTTAAATAAGGCAAAAGTTTTACAGTTTTTCAATTCACTAGGGAGTGAGTTCCATAGACTAGGTCCCTTAATTTGCATAGAGTGTTTACACAGATTAAGTTTGACCCTGGGGATATCAAAGAGAGATATTTATTTCTGGTGTGGTGATAATGGGTCCTATTACATCTGTCCAGGGAGAGTTTCAGAGCATGGTTTGCATTTAAGAACAGGGTTTTGTAAATGTAGTTGACACAAGAGAATGTGTGGAGGGAGTTAATATTTAGCAAGTTTAGGGATTTAAACAAGGGAGCTGAGTGTTGTCTGAAAGCACAGTTAGTTATTATTCTGATAGCAGATTTTTGCTGTGTGATGATGGGCTTAAGGTGGTTTGCAGTGGTAGACCCCCATGCACAGATACCATAATTAAGATAGGGGTAGATTAGTGCATAATATAGTGAGAGGAGAGCAGAGTTAGGAACATAATATCTGATTTTGGAGAGTATACCAACTGTCTTAGAGACTTTCTTAGTTATGTGTTGAATGTGGGTGCTGAAGTTGAGTCTCTTGTCTAGGAATAGGCCAAGAAACTTGCCATCATTTTTATTACTGATGTTAATGTTGTCTATCTGTAGCTGAATTGCATTTGATGATTTGCTTCCAAATAAGATGTAGTAAGTCTTTTCGATGTTTAATGTTAGTTTGTTCGTTGACATCCATAAGTGGACTTTTTTTAATTCATTATTCACAACATTATTTAGTGTATGTGGGTTGAGGTTTGAATAGATAAGGGTAGTATCGTCAGCAAACAATATAGGTTTGAGAATATTAGAGACATTAGGCACCAGGCATCCACCTAGGCAGACATTAGACATTAGGCATTAGGCATCCACCACTGACATATAGAGTTTGACATTTTTTTGGTGATGTTGTGGTCAAAAGCTGAACAGCAGTTCTGTTAGCTCATGTCGCATTTGCCAGCTTTAGTTGCTCACTCAGTACTGAGGCTCTTACACCAGGGAATGTTACCCACAATTTTGTTTTTTAAAATGCAGGATTTGTATGGTGCCAAAATCTCAAGAAGCACATAAATAAACTGGAAAAGTTGCAACAACATGCTACAAAAATGCTTCCGGAATTTAAAAACATGAGTTACAAGGAGACACTAGAGGCATTAACTACTGGACTGCGTCAGCCGAAAGGGGTGAGAACTAAGCGAGCTGAGAAAACACCTTTTTAATATTTTGTATCCATTCAAAGCGCACGTACATGGTAGGTTGTGTACGAAATGAACTCTAGAGCTTCCAGTGAGAGGCAGCCATCTTGCAAAAAATTCCCAGAATGCCCTAAGGCTGCTGGCTGGCTCAGTTTCGAGTGAGCAACCATGGGTGGCGCACGTGCCTTCTCGCTCCCAAACATCTGTCCGATGAGGTGTTAAAAGATTACTCTCTGTCGGCGAAATTCAGATCTTAGTGTTTGAAGAACATAAGGGTCATGGTATTGAAGAAACTAGGCACAATAAAGACCTAACACAAGGGTAGGATGCAAGTGATACAACACCGAGGAGGACGATACAGCGAGCACATCCAGCTGTAGCCGAGCGCCACGCATGCTCACCGGTGTTATCTTCAATTTTTATAGATGATACATAGATGAATCGCTTTCTGGGTTCAATGATGATGATTCTGATGCAAGTAGCAAAGATAAACTGTGTTAGTGACTTCAATGGTGGTGCTTTCCATATATCTTTTCAATAGCTGAATCTCTTACTGAATAGCTTAACTTCTTCCAGAATACCTTACAAAGTGATATTTTCAAGACTACCTTACAAATTTATCTTTTCCTATAATCTTTTCAAGACTACCTTACACTTCACAAGCTTGGCTACATACCACCTACAGGTACTAAATCCAAGGGTGTACGTGAGTGCGTTATTTGCAAGCACACAGAACGAAGAAACAGGAAGCGAAAATCTGTTTGTACCTGGTGCATAGAGAGCGAAATTGCGCTGTGTACCGTCTTCTTCAGGTTATCCTGAGATGATTTCGGGGCTTAGTATCCCCACAGTCTAGTCTGCAACCAGACCTCCTTTTTGTTACACACCGCCAGGAAGCAGCCCGTAGCAACTGTCTAACTCCCAGGTACCTATTTACTGCTAGGTGGACATTGGCATCAGGGTGGAAAGAAACTCAGCCCATTTGTTTCTGCCTTCACCAGGGATCAAACCCAGAACCTTAGGACTACGAATCCCGAGTGCTGTCCACTCGGCTGTGACTCCCCCCTATGGAGTGTTTCGTTGATTATCAGTCACTTTTGAAGTACTGAGTGTGTAATACAGTGTGTAACTGTGTAGTGTGAAACTATACATATTGTAATTTGAGTGAATTCTGAACAAGTAATATTGTGACAATAAACATTTATTGTGGACACATCACTGATACATATATCACAGTTCCATGGAACATTATGAATGTTCTACTGTATAAATATTGTAAAGGACACATATATGCATCAGATACAATACAAAAAAATAATTATAAAGTATTGAAAATACATAAGAAATATTGTTTGTAAATATATTTATAGCAACTCACGAGGCTTAAATGGCTCGCAAGACCGCGTCTGGGAGCTTCACACAAAGGCGACCAGCTCATGACGACATCACGCACAACTTTGTCCACGTTCTCACAGCCAAAATAAGTGGAATTTGATATTATTTTTTACATTTACCTATTCAGGAAAGGGAATTTATAATTTTACAGAGAAAAATTTTTTGCGAACACTTGAATTTTGGCACACAGGAAATTTCCCAATAAACGCAGTGTATCACAGAGGAGGAAACCTCTGTGATACCGCCTGGAGGAAAAAACTCACAATATTTTTTAAGGAAACTTCAGCCTGTGCACACTGTTTTTAGATAATTTATATATTTGTTATTACATAATTACTAGTACAGTGGAACCACTATTAATGAGTTTAATCCGTTCTGGCACCAAGCTCGTTATCTGGAAAACTCGTCTTAAGAAACAAATTTCCCAATTTAAAATAAAGGAAATAAATTGAATCCGTTCCACACCCAAAAACATCCATACTTGCATGACATTTTTTTATGTAAATATAATACTGCACATGTAATTATAAATGTTTTGTTATACTGTTTTAATGTTTACTTTACCTTATGAAGAGTAGTTGCTGGCTTGAGGGAGACGATGGGGGAGGTGGGAAGGAGGAGAGGGGTTATGGTGTGGAAGGAGAATCCACCTCTGAGTCAGGCGGACTCTCTCTTCTTGGGAATTTCACCCAAATTTCATTTCAAATGTTACACAAGGATGCGTTAGACCAGCACCAAATAAAAAACTACGTCGATTACACTCGTCGTGTAAACAATACAATTGTCTTACTACGAAGATATAATACAATGCCGTTCTCCCAAATAGGCTATGTGGCTATTAGAGAAAACGGAAATTTCAAGGCAAACATGTTTATACTATCCCCAAGTCGATCGGATAAGAATTGGATTTTATAGAAATATTTGCTCATATGACGCTTGAGTGCGGTGTTTGGGTGCATTCAAGAGAAAAAAGTGTGTCACGTTCAAGCGACATATACCTGCGAAAGTGATAACACTTTCACAAAGTGTTATCACAAAGTGATAAATTAATTAAACATTTTTACACCCCAGGTTGTCACTGCTTTATCAGAGCAGCTTTTCCAAGAATGCATTCACCTTTTCAAACATTCCCAACACTTCCCTGATCTCAGTGGAAGAGGCAGCATCCTCCCTTACCTCCTCATTACCTTACTAATGGTGTAAATTGTTGATGAGGACCTGCCATACTCTCTTGTGAGATCAGTCACACAGACACCACACTCATGCTTTGCTATAATTTCCTTCTTCAAATCCACAGTAATTGTGTCTTTCTTCCTCTTGACAACACTATCTTTAGCAAGCAGCTTCTTTGGCGACATCATGCGTTACAAATTGTTGTCACAAAACCACTAAAACCCAAAGAAAAGCACAAATAAATCCAGAGGGATGCTTGTCGTGTGCGATACAACAACAACACTGACGTCGGAGGCGTCCGAGAATTTGCGAGAACCCGCGAGACGCTAGGAAGCACCATGTGGTTTTGCTCGTTAATAGAAGTGAAGCTTGTCAATAGAGACAAATTTGCTGTGAGTGGCTCGCTCATTACTGGAAATGCTCGTTAATAGAGGTTCCACTGTATTTCTTTCGTTTTTGGCTATGATGAATTGTTCTAAAATTAATGGTAGTTCCTGTACCCAGGTGGTCCCTCCCAATGCTCCCCTCTCACCCTCATGACACCCCCCCCACCCCAATCCCTCCTCCACCATGCGCCTCGAGCCAGCCAGCCACAGCCAGACGGGATTAATGCAGTACGGCTCATCCCTTGGCTTTCATATCTGGACAATTCAATGATTATCCAGCTGACTGTCCGGATAGTGCAACATTGGCAGCAAGTTAACCAGCTCCAATTTTATATCCGGCTAAACCAGCTTTTATCTGGCTCCCATGACCATTTTGGCCGGATATTGAGATAACTTTATCCGGTCATGATTTTGGCCGTATAAGGGCGTTTTCCGGATGTTCGCATCCCGGATAATCGAGTGGTTACATTACATTTAGCTAATTACATCAGGTAATTACTAGCACCATCACTAGGTAGTCATAATATAGTGATGGTACTAGGTTATGACTAATATGGTATTAGAGGGTACTTTAGTTATGGTGTGACACTAGTAGTGTCACACCATAACTAAGTTATGGTGCCGAGCGGACAGCACGCTGGACTTGTGATCCTGTGGTCCCGGGTTCGATCCCGGGCGCCGGCGAGAAACAATGGGCAGAGTTTCTTTCACCCTATGCCCCTGTGACCTAGCAGTAAAATAGGTACCTGGGTGTTAGTCAGCTGTCACGGGCTGCTTCCTGGGGGTGGAGGCCTGGTCGAGGACCGAGCCGCGGGGACACTAAAAAGCCCCGAAATCATCTCAAGATAACCTCAAGTGATGGTTGTGACACTACTGTCACCGAGTAGTGACATCATTAATACCCCTCACCATCACTGGGTTACCTTACATTGCGGTTACCTTGCTATGTTTTCGAGGCTCAACATCCCCGCGTCCAGGTCATTGACCAGGCCTCCTGGTTGCTGGTCGTGTCAACCAGGCTGTTGGACACAGCTGCTCGCAGCCTGACATATGAATCACAGCCGGGTTGATCAGGTATCCTTTGGGTAGTGACAACATTAACCCTTGTGCTGCTCTGGGCCTTAACCCTTGTGTTGCTAAAGGTTGTTTGGCCTTTATAGCCCACAGGCACATAACAAAAAAAAAATAACAAAAAAACCTCTTAATCTGTTAATTTGTGTTCCCTGATCACAGGAAAAATAATAAAAAAATCGTAAGTGGCATATTTTGGCCGCAATAGGTCAGGGAAGTCTGGCAAAAATCCAGCCTTGAATGTAATGAAATGCCATTTTCTGGACGAGTCCCGGAAGCTCCCCGGAGCTATGGGTCCCGGAGGCTCCCCGGAGCTATCCCAGGCTGATTATGCTAATGTCAAGACTTTGGCATCAGTCATGTGTATGGAGTTCTTAGGCCTACCGGGGACCACGGCCAGAAACCTGGCCCCCTCAGAGAGGCAAGGGGAGCAATGGCCTATAGAAAACCCCGTGTGGTTGGAAGCATTCTATGTCTGCCATCGACCAGGTCAGGCACCCAGAAAGGTAAGCGCCCCAAAACAAACCCCTATTCTGGTTAAAAATGCTACCAAAAGCCAAACTAGTGGATAGAACTCCCAAACAGAAATCGTGCTAACTAGTATGACGTCACACGTCGCCGCCCCGCTGTCTGTGCAGCTACCCCCCCCTACCTGGGAAGGAGAAGGGGGAGCCCCAGACCCCTCACGCCAGCTACCCACACCTCAGTTTTTGAGGCTGGATGTCAAAAAAAAAAAAAAAATACGACGACCGGAGGGAAGGAGGGATGCCGGGGAGCTTCCGGGACTCACCCAGAAAATGGCGTTTCATTACATTCAACACTGGTTTTCTGGAGGAGCCCCGTCGGCTCCCCGGAGCTAACTACCCACAGACAGAAAAAGTGGGACTTATCCGGGAGGCGGTCGTCGCTCACTCCTTAACCCGAAGTTGAGACAACTGGCTGCAACCACCGATCCAAAGCAACACAGGCCCGACGGGGCCCAGGGACATTCATGAGGTAACGAGCAGCCAGCATCCTGTTCAACCGCCAAATACCCCGCGCCTGAATATCAGACCAAGACATGTTCCCAAAGACGGCAGTAAGAGCCGCGAACTTACGGACGTCTTGGGCACGGGGATAGACCGCAGGCTGGCTGGATTTGATAACCCTGCGGACGACCTGGGAGACTCGAACCCGCGAACAGGGAAGAAGAGAAACCGGATCAACCCAAAGCGTGTCCCCGGACACAAAGCATGATGCACCCCCAGCCTGACCAACCAAACATCAACCACCCACGGACCCCTCCGGAAAGCAGCAGTCTCATTCTTCTCCAGAAAAGGAGACGGCTGCAGGTGAAGAAAACAATCGCCAAAACCGAAAGAGCAGAAACCCCTGTGCTGGAGGAGAGCATGAAGCTCCTCAACTCGACCCCCAGAGGCCAAGGCCAACAGGAAAAGAGCCTTGGAGAAACAATCCTAGACTAAAGGAGTCACAACGAAATGAGGAGACGAGAGGTAAGCGAGCACCCTGTCCAAAAACCAGGACGGCTCAGGCGGCGCATGAGCAGGCCGGAGATGAAACATAGCACGAGACAGTTTGCGAAACGGCGCATACGTAACATCGATACCGAAGGCAAGCTGAAGCAGTTCCGCCAGCGCTGCACGACACGAGGCAACAGTGCTAGGCATAAGATGACGGTCATGAAAAAACCAAGAGAGAAAGGACAAAACCACCCTAACCACGACGAACCAAAACAATGAAGACGCAAAGAGAAACAGAAAGACTGCCAAGAAACGTCATACTGCTGCCAAGAAGAAGCCCGCAGGTGGGACACCAACAAAGAAGCCTCCTGACCACCATAGAAATGATGATAGACTCAAGTAAAAAAACCATACGCAAAGATTCGAGAAGATCGAACCAGCCACGTGACATACCGGACCGATCTGCTGAAAGAGGCGGTGCTGAGGGAAAACCCTCGGGTGTGGACACCGAGCAAGCAGCGCCTGAAACCAAGGCTGGGTCGGCCACCAAGGGCCCAGAAGGGCAACTCTTCCCTGGTAAGCCTCCAAGTGAGTCATGACCTGGAGCAACAGCTGAACCGGGGGAAAGAGGTACAGGAACCACCACCTCAACCAGTCCCATCGAAAGGCATCGACCCCGACGACTTCGTGATCGGGGAAGGGCACCACATACACAGGAAGGCGCCTCGACCACGCCGACGCAAAGAGGTCTACCTCTGGAAGCCCAAACATCTGGCAAAGCCAACAGAAGGAAGCGTCGTCGACCGTCAACTCCGTGGAGAGGGGAGCGAAACGGGACAGGCCGTCGGCCAAGACGTTGGACACTCCCTGCACGTGACACACCAGGAGAGCCAAACCCCGAGAACTCAGCAGATGAGTCACCCGAAGCAACCCACCCCAAAGAGCCAAGAACGGCATCAAACACCCGCGATTCAGGCAATGAACCACCGGAAAGCAGTCCGAACGGAGTCGAATCATTGATCCGCGGGCGACCTGAATCCTCCGAAGAGGAAACCACACCATCGCAAACTCCCACACTATGCTGTGGGCTCGACAGAAGGACGGACCCGAATGCCCCTGGCCGGCCTGGTGAGCACTGGTCACAAAACCCCAGCCGAGAAACGAAATGTCCGTGAACACATCGAGCGAGGGCTAGGGTAGGCGCCAAGGCACTAAACCCCGAAAAACCCTTAGACCCAGCAGCCGACGTAAGGCCCCCGGGGGTTGAACTCAGCGATCGCGAGAGAGGCGGAAGGCACGACCCCGAAGGAACCAGAACAGCCGACGAAGCCAAACCCGACCCGGCGGGTAGACCACCATCGCGAAGTTCAGGCTCCCGCACAGCCCTTCGAGCAACCGCCGGGTGACCCGAGGGCCCACCAGAAACAGATGAAGGCGGGACCGCAGCCGCAGGAGAGACTCCAGAGGGAGAGACAAGTTCAGGCTCCCACACAGCCCCTTGAGCAACCGCCAGGTGACCCGAGAACCCACCAGAAACAGACGAAGGCGGGAGGAGAGACAAGGAAGTGGTCCTCGAGTCCCAAACAAGACCCAGCCAACTTCGAACCTGAGAGGAACCAGACAGGACTTCCTCCAGTTCACCAAGAACCCGAACCCAGCAAGCTGGGGAAAGAACCAAATCCCTGACTAGCAAGCAAGCCGACCGGCTGGGATCCCAAACCATGCAGCCAGTCGTTGAGGTAGGTCAACACCCGAACACCTAAGAAACGCAAACAAGGCCACCATGACCCGCGTAAGGTGCGTGAACATGCGAGGTGCCAGGTTCAACCCGAACGGGAGACAACGAAAGCAGTAACATTGACGCCCACCTGCACCAGCCTTGGTTGCTCACTCATTACTGAGGCTCTCACACCCAGTAATGTTACCCATGATTTTTTCCAAGATGGCGTCTGTTGCCACCCATCTTGGAATCCTGGTCTGTTGATGGCTGCCCTATCCTTCGCGGGGCATTTAAAATCGTGGGCTAGACTCTCATTCGTATATGTACGATGTGCGCCATTCTGTGACAGTTACTCCCATCGTATATCTATGTATTGCGCCGTTTAAGGGTTAATACCCTTACCTTCACTTGGCTGTAACAACAAAACTAGCCTTACCATCACCAATTGGCAGCAGTTGAGTTCACTAGTGTCCTTGGTAGTCGAGCAGAGACTGGAAGCAGTATTACCTACAAGGGGGTACAAAAAATATGAACATTTAGGGAACAGAGAACCAAATGTTTTCTGCCATCCCCTATTTTTGGAGGAGAAAGAGAGGTAAATACAAATTTTAGACATGGTAGCCTCGTGTTGTGATTAAGGCAAAGGAAAAAGGAGTAATGAGATTGAACAGAAGAAAGGAGGGCAAGACTAAGGAGGGTGGGCCGAAGTAAGGAGGGTGGGCAGGAGTAATGAGGGTGGGCAGGAGAAAGGAGGGTGGGCAGGAGTAAGGAGGGTGGGCAGGAGTAAGGAGGGTGGGCAGGAGTAAGGAGGGTGGTGTGACGGAGTTCCCCCCCCTTATAATTCTCCCACGCCTGCAGTAAGAGTCATGTCTACTTTTCCCAAGCGTTCTCTACGTTGCAGGCTACAATTTGATATATGGGAGAGAGTGAAGTGTTCTCGGAGAGCCGAGAAATTTGTGAAATAGTAATATTTTGGCCTGTGGTTTAGGCCCTTTAGGGAGCCAAGATGGCGCTTGCCTCCCTGATCTCCCGCCAAAACCGTGTGACGTCAGTGGTCACCGACAGTAATGTGGCACCGGGAGCCAATGAAAACCTCCCGTGGCAAAAGTGACGTCACGAAGGAAGGGGGTCCGGCCCGCGAGCCGGGCTGGCGCCATCAGTCAGACACGACACGTCATAGAGGTCGGACGTGCGACGAGTGGTCCTGTCAGTTGGACAGTTGTTTCCCGCTCCCGTGGATTTACGCATCACCTGAAGTCCGCCAGTACTCTGAGAAGTCTTCCCTAGTTCATGTGTTGAACCAGAAGAGGGAATTGACGGTTATTTGAGCAACAAGTGCCCCAGTCAGGTGCTGTGCAAGAAGCAGTGAAGCCATGCAGTGACGTATGTTGACGTCTGTGGCAATTCACCAGTTCGTGACAGCGTAGTGGCTGACAGAGCCACTGGGTAGCTGAGGAAGAGTGGGCTATTTGGGGAAACCGGACGACTGTAGCTGAGACGTAGGCGACAGCCGTTGCTGGGAGAAGACGACGGCCAGGAGACTGACTCCAACCTTCAAGAAGTTAAGAAGGAGGACGGACCTGCAGTGAGGAGGCACGGAGACGACGCGCTAAACGGTGGGACGACGAGAGGCTCTGGTAGGACACGACGACGTGTAGTGTGGGGGCGTTCCCGACACGAGGACCAGGAGCTACATCTCGACTCTCATCGGAGGATAGGGTGAAGTAGGTGTTTCTAGTTCCCTCCCCATTCCCCTTTAGTTAGCTATGTTATTCGGCTATATTATCTAGCCTGAGGATTTTATATGTCGTGAGCAAGTCTCACCCATGTCACGGTAAAGCACTAGTGTGCTAGACAGTACTATCAAGAGTACTTGTAATATTCATGTTGATTATTGGTGTGTACAGGCACCAGGAACAAGTGATAAATTTACTGTGTTGTGTATATCTTTCTATAGATTTTGATATGAACATATAGTGGTAAATTATATATAATATTATGCCAGTATTTGAAAGTTAGGCTGTGTGCCCAGAAATCATTTATTTTCCATGTATTGATATTCGATGTATCTACATTATATATGCCATGTTTATGCAGTGATGAGTCATTTGTGAGTACAGTGAATTATTGCGTTATCGCCCACGAGAGAAAGTACTGAAAACTCCAGTGTTAATATTTCATAATATATTGTTGGATGAATAACAGTGTAAGACCATTACAGTGAGTCATTATAGCATTGATTGTAGAAAAGACTGTTTGAGCCTGAGTACAGTGTAACCAAGTGATACGTGTTGTTGTAGCCAATATCGAGTGTGCGAATTTCATAGTAATATTGGAGAACTTAAGGAAACAGCGCGCGTGAATCTGAAAACAAGCAAAGAGCTTCCGCGCGCGGGCCAGGCGATCAGCTGTTCTTGACACTTGATGAGGAGGGGGAGGTGTTGCCACCTAATGATCGCAGACTATTCGTGGGAATTACCGGCCGCGTCAGGATCAGTTGATTTATTGATTTATTTGTTGCTGTTTGGCCTTTGTGACATCTTTCATACATTTTAAGTAAAATACAAAACTATCTTTGTGTTTATATCATCCCCTCCATTGATCTTGTGGCTATATTATACTGGTAAGCATTGAGTGATAACAATAAGTACCTGCCTGATTCCTGATCTTTTGAGTGTGACCTTGCCAAGGCTACCACTAGTTCCACCAGTCCACTGATGGTGTTACTGGCCACCTAAAACACCAGTTGGCGACCTTGTGGTTAACCGTAGAGCCCGATTGTTGGGGAGGGCACACGATAGTCAAGTGCATGAGTCGTGTTCTCACTCTTTCTTAATAAGAGGCCGTTAAGATTGACTGGGAGACTCTCCTGGCGTGCAGTGGCGCCGTGAGGATCGAGTGAAGACCCGCAGGGCTACGGTGAGTTACCTTGAGCATAACTATTGCTCACCTCAGAGTAAGAGAATAGAGAGGTGAAACCCCAACAGTGGGCAGGAGTAAGGAGGGTGGGCAGGAGTGGGAGAGTGGGCAGGAGTAAGGATGGTGGGCAGGAGTAAGGATGGTGGGCAGGAGTAAGGAGGGTGGGCAGGAGTAAGGAGGGTGGGCAGGAGTAAGGAGGGTGGGCAGGAGTAAGGAGGGTGGGCAGGAGTGGGAGAGTGGGCAGGAGTAAGGAGGGCGGGCAGGAGTAAGGAGGGCGGGCAGGAGTAAGGAGGGCGGGCAGGAGTAAGGAGGGCAGGGAGGAGTAAGGAGGGCGGGCAGGAGTTAGGAGGGCGGGCAGGAGTTAGGAGGGCAGGCAGGAGTAAGAAGGGCAGGTAAGAATAAAGAGAATGGGCAGGAGTAAGGAGGGCGGGCAGGAGTTAGGAAGGCGGACAGGAGTTAGGAAGGGCAGGTGGGAATAAGGAGGGCTGGCAGGAGTAAGGAGGGCGGGCAGGAGTAAGGAGGGCGGGCAGGAGTACGGAGGGCATGCCAGAGTAAGGAGGGGTAGGCAGGAGTAAGGAGGGTGGGCAGGAGTACGGAGGGCATGCCAGAGTAAGGAGGGGTAGGCAGGAGTAAGGAGGGCGGGCAGGAGTACGGAGGGCATGCCAGAGTAAGGAGGGGTAGGCAGGAGTAAGGAGGGTGGACAGGAGTACGGAGGGCATGCCAGAGTAAGGAGGGGTAGGTAGGAGTAAGGAGGGCTGGCAGGAGTAAGGAGGGCGGGCAGGAGTAAGGAGGGCGGGCAGGAGTACAGAGGGCATGCCAGAGTAAGGAGGGGTAGGCAGGAGTAAGGAGGGTGGACAGAAATAAGGAATCTGGAAAACCTGGAACGGGAAACCACACCAAAAAAACAAAATACACAAACCAAGATATGACCACAACACCGGGGCAGGCACTGTAGACATGCCCACCACAAAAAACTGGGGAAAATATCAATAACCAAGAAACATGCCAGTGGGTAGGAATTATTTGTCTGAATGCATCAACCTTGGAAGCCCACATACCTAGGGATATAAATTATCCTAAGAGTAAAGTCGTCTGTCTCCAGTCCTTTGCCAATATCCACAGATCAATGCTATAAAAAATCTAAATTGCTTGCATCATTAGGTACAGCATGTGCATGTATCATATATTGTACTGTAAATATTTTACCATCACAATTTAGGGTCATTCTTATTACAGTGCATATTTATTGTATAATTTAGACAAATTTAAAAAATTAATTAAATTAGTGTACAGTATATTAGTGTATAGTCACACCAGGCTGTGACTCATACATCAGGCTGCGAGCAGCCGCGTCCAACAGCCTGGTCGACCAGTTCTGCAACCAGGAGGCCTGGTCGACGACTGGGCCGCAGGGTCGCTAAACCCCGGAATCACCTCTAGGTAACCTCAAGGTAGTTTTGAAGTGATACTCAGTGCTAAAGATAGTAGATTATTTTAGATTTTATAGCCTTAGTGGTGAATATTACAAGAGGATATTTTCAGTATTTAACCCTTAAAGTGCGCATCACGTCATATGACATGTTGGACGTTGTTCCAGTCAACTGCACATCACGTCATATGACGTGTTGGGGTACTACGCAAGATTTAAACGGCCCGCGGATACACGGGGTTCACCACACCTTCATCAGGGCTCTTGTAAACAGACGCCATTTTTTTTAAAAATCGTGGGCCAAACTCCCGGGTGTTATTGGCCTCGGTATTGAGTGAGTAACCAAGCCTGACGCACGCAGCATGAGCTAACAGCACTGCTGTTCAGCTTGTGACCACAGCATAGCCTAAAAATGCCAAAATATACTTGTTCATGCTATTATGTAGCGATGATATTATTACAGAAGACCCCTGACTGTGATAAAACTGACCAGGGTTCTGATAATAGCAGGACTGTGGTGATATTTCGCGCAGTGCGCCATGGAGGGAGGAGTAATGCTGTGGGAGGGAGGGTGGTGGCGATGTCTTCTGACTGTGTGTGGCCACCTTTTATTGACTGCACTCACCATACCAGCTTAGTGGTTCGCTATGGTGAACACAAATGTAGATACTTATATATAAAGTGTGTATAGAGGGTATAAACAGCAAGAGAAGGTTTGGAGCCGCCATTTTGGTGAGGGCGGTGGCGTCGTCTGCACGACGCCACCGCCCGCGACGTTGTCTGCAAGACAACGGTGTTGTTTACTGGTTACCACGATGGTCTTTGGGCACCATACCAGTTTAGTTGTTCAAGTATGGTGAATAAAACAGGTAGATATTTATATATAATGTGTGTATATAGCGTAATAACACCGCACAGTATTGTTGGAGGAGAAATATTAGTGCGTCTGGCCTTGAGGGCGGCAGCCATCAGCTGACTGTGTGAGGTCCTACGTCTTTGTGCCTTTACTCACCATACAAGTTTAGATGTACAGTTATGGTGAACAAAACATGTAGATACTTATATATAACGTCTGTATATAGTGAATTATAGCAAAAACAGTATTGTGGGAGGAGAATGTGGGCGAGTCAGATGACTGGAGGGAGGGCTGGAGTGGCTGGCTGGTACACGGCGGTCACTCCTCGTTACTTTTTGACTCATAATACATACTTAGTGGTTCGTTATAGTGAACAAAACATGCAGATACTTATATATAACCTGTGCTTATAGTGTAATAACCGACAGTATTTGTCCACTGATTGATGAACATAATTGAATCAACAATATGCACACCATATTTTTGAGTACAGCAATGATTCACTCATTTTATTATATAAATATATCAAACTACACACTATTGAATAATATTACAGCAAAAAAAAACTATGAAAAATCAATCAGAGACATTGAAATAATTAGGTAATTATCTCTCTGTGGCAACTCCGGCCTGACAGCTGGCGAGCAACAGACCGCCTGGGACGCACGCTGAGTCAGCGCCTATAATTTGCCAGACTTCCCTGCCCTATAGTGGGCAATATATGCCACTAACGATTTGTTTATTATTTTTCCCGTGATCAGTGAACACAAATTAACAGGTTAGGAAGAAAAAATAATTTTTTTTTTCAAAATTACATGCGCCTGTGGGGAAGAAAGGATATTATACCCCTAGCACAGTTAAGGGTTAATAGTCAGATTATCATCAAACACAACTGGCCTAATTAGTTGAATAACTTTGAGATAGGTACCTTGCAGGGTGCGTACACAACAGGGTGTAGCAGATGCATACACTACATGGTGCAGCAGATGCGCACACTACGCGGTGCAGCAGGTGCGTACACTACACGGTGCAGCAGGTGCATACACTACATGGTGCAGCAGATGCGTACACTACAGGGTGCAGCAGATGTGTACACTACAGGGTGCAGCAGATGAGTACACTACAGGGTGCAGCAGATGTGTACACTACAGGGTACAGGAGGTACGTACACTACACGGTGCAGCAGATGCGTACACTACACGGTGCAGGAGGTGCGTACACTACACGGTGCAGGAGGTGCGTACACTACCCGGTGCAGCAGGTGCGTACACTACACGGTGCAGGAGGTGCGTACACTACCCGGTGCAGCAGGTGCATACACTACAGGGTGCAGCAGGTGCGTACACTACCCAGTGCAGCAGATGCGTACAGTACACGGTGCAGCAGATGCGTACACTACACGGTGCAGCAGATGCGTACACTACACGGTGCAGCAGATGTGTACACTACACGGTGCAGCAGATGCACACACTAAAGGGTGCAGCAGGTGCGTACACTACATGGTGCAGCAGGTGCGTACACTACACGGTGCAGCAGATGCGTACACTACAGGGTGCAGCAGATGTATACACAACACGGTGCAGCAGATGTGTACACTACACGGTGCAGCAGGTGCGTACACTACACGGTGCAGCAGGTGTGTACACTACACGATGCAGCAGATGCATACACTACACGGTGCAGCAGATGTGTACACTACACGGTGCAGCAGGTGCGTACACTACACGGTGCAGCAGGTGTGTACACTACACGGTGCAGCAGATGTGTACACTACATGGTGCAGCAGATGCGTACACTACAGGGTGCAGCAGGTGCGTACACTACAGGGTGCAGCAGGTGCGTACACTACACAGTGCAGCAGGTGCGTACACTACAGGGTGCAGCAGATGTGTACACTACACGGTGCAGCAGGTGCGTACACTACACGGTGCAGCAGATGCGTACACTACACGGTGCAGCAGATGCGTACACTACACGGTGCAGCAGATGCGTACACTACACGGTGCAGCAGGTGCGTACACTACACGGTGCAGCAGATTCGTACACTACACGGTGCAGCAGATGCGTACACTACACGGTGCAGCAGGTGCGTACACTACACGGTGCAGCAGATGCGTACACTACACGGTGCAGCAGATGCGTACACTACACGGTGCAGCAGATGCGTACACTACACTGTGCAGCAGGTGCGTACACTACACGGTGCAGCAGATGCGTACACTACACGGTGCAGCAGATGCGTACACTACAGGGTGCAGCAGGTGCGTACACTACACGGTGCAGCAGATGCGTACACTACAGGGTGCAGCAGGTGCGTACACTACACAGTGCAGCAGATGCGTACACTACAGGGTGCAGCAGGTGCGTACACTACACGGTGCAGCAGATGCGTACACTACAGGGTGCAGCAGGTGCGTACACTACACGGTGCAGCAGATGCGTACACTACACGGTGCAGCAGGTGTGTACACTACACGGTGTAGCAGATGCGTACACTACACGGTGCAGCAGATGCGTACACTACACGGTGCAGCAAGTGTGTACACTACACGGTGCAAGAGGTGTGTACACTACACGGTGCAGCAGATGCGTACACTACAGGGTGCAGCAGGTGCGTACACTACACGGTGCAGCAGATGCGTACACTACACGGTGCAGCAGGTGCGTACACTACACGGTGTAGCAGATGCGTACACTACAGGGTGCAGCAGATGTGTACACTACACGGTGCAGCAGGTGCGTACACTACACGGTTCAGCAGATGCGTACACTACACGGTGCAGCAGATGCGTACACTACACGGTGCAGCAGGTGCGTACACTACACGGTGCAGCAGATGCGTACACTACACGGTGCAGCAGGTGCGTACACTACACGGTGCAGCAGGTGTGTACACTACACGGTGCAGCAGATGCGTACACTACACGGTGCAGCAGGTGTGTACACTACACGGTGCAGCAGATGCGTACACTACAGGGTGCAGCAGGTGCGTACACTACACGGTGCAGCAGATGCGTACACTACATGGTGCAGCAGATGTGTACACTACAGGGTGCAGCAGGTCTGTACACTACAGGGTGCAGCAGGTGTGTACACTACACGGTGCAGCAAGTGTGTACACTACATGGTGCAGCAGGTGTGTACACTACACGGTGCAGCAGATGCGTACACTACACGGTGCAGCAGATGCATACACTACATGGTGCAGCAGGTGCGTACACTACACGGTGCAGCAGATGCATACACTACACGGTGCAGCAGATGCGTACACTACACGGTGCAGCAGGTGCGTACACTACACGGTGCAGCAGATGCATACACTACACGGTGCAGCAGGTTCGTACACTACACGGTGCAGCAGGTGCGTACACTACACAGTGCAGCAGGTGCGTACACTACACGGTGCAGCAGATGCGTACACTACACGGTGCAGCAGATGCGTACACTACACGGTGCAGCAGATGTGTACACTACACGGTGCAGCAGGTGCGTACACTACACGGTGCAGCAGATGCGTACACTACACGGTGCAGCAGATGCGTACACTACATGGTGCAGCAGGTGCGTACACTACAGGGTGCAGCAGATGTGTACACTACACGGTGCAGCAGATGCGTACACTACACGGTGCAGCAGATGCGTACACTACACGGTGCAGCAGATGTGTACACTACACGGTGCAGCAGGTGAGTACACTACAGGGTGCAGCAGGTGCGTACACTACACGGTGCAGCAGGTGCGTACACTACACGGTGCAGCAGATGCGTACACTACACGGTGCAGCAGAAGTGTACACTACACGGTGCAGCAGATGTGTACACTACACGGTGCAGCAGGTGCGTACACTACACAGTGCAGCAGATGCGTACACTACACGGTGCAGCAGGTGCGTACACTACACGGTGCAGCAGGTGTGTACACTACATGGTGCAGCAGATGCGTACACTACATGGTGCAGCAGGTGCGTACACTACACGGTGCAGCAGGTGCGTACACTACAGGGTGCAGCAGGTGCAGTACACTACATGGTGCAGCAGGTGTGTACACTACACGGTGCAGCAGGTGCGTACACTACAGGGTGCAGCAGGTGCGTACACTACATGGTGCAGCAGGTGTGTACACTACACGGTGCAGCAGGTGCATACACTACACGGTGCAGCAGATGCGTACACTACATGATGCAGCAGATGCGTACACTACAGGGTGCAGCAGGTGCGTACACTACACGGTGCAGCAGGTGCGTACACTACACGGTGCTGCAGATGCGTACACTACACGGTGCAGCAGATGTGTACACTACAGGGTGCAGCAGGTGCGTACACTACACGGTGCAGCAGATGCGTTCACTACACTGTGCAGCAGGTGCGTACACTACATGGTGCAGCAGATGCGTACACTACAGGGTGCAGCAGGTGCGTACAATACACGGTGCAGCAGATGCGTACACTACAGGGTGCAGCAGATGCGTACACTACAGGGTGCAGCAGGTGCGTACACTACACGGTGCAGCAGGTGCGTACACTACAGGGTGCAGCAGATGCGTACACTACAGGGTGCAGCAGATGCGTACACTACACGGTGCAGCAGGTGCGTACACTACACGGTGCAGCAGATGCGTACACTACAGGGTGCAGCAGATGCGTACACTACACGGTGCAGCAAGTGCGTACACTACACGGTGCAGCAGATGCATACACTACACGGTGCAGCAGATGCGTACACTACACGGTGCAGCAGATGCGTACACTACACGGTGCAGCAGGTGCGTACACTACACGGTGCAGCAGATGCATACACTACACGGTGCAGCAGATGCGTACACTACACGGTGCAGCAGGTGCGTACACTACAGGGTGCAGCAGATGCGTACACTACCCGGTGCAGCAGAAGTAGATATACAGTACATAAGGTAATTATGATGCAGGATCGATGTCTAGGTGAATTATGACTGAAATAGTCAGATTATATATATCAGCCACAGGCTAGTAATTGTGAGAAGAATATCTCAAGCCGGGGAAGGTCAGCCACAAGTAGAGTTCTTAACTTAATTATACACCTTAATATGTTCTATATCAGAAATTCAGAAACATACTATATATTTTCAAATTGTTGTCATTAAAGTATACTGTATATTTACCTAATTTACCTGAGGGGCCTCTAACAGTAGTGGACTCGACGAGGACAGGAAGCCGGCAGTTTGTCTAAGGTCCCCCCATTTGTCCTGATGAGCTTCTCCAGTTTAACATTTTATCTTTGGCAATTATGGCTTCGGCAGGTAGGAACCGTCTACCTGCTGAACCTGTAAACACCAGAGATAAAATACAGGATGTTGAAAACAGAGATTTATTTTATTTACCCTAGTATAGAGCATGAATATCATAGACTCATCATGTGAGTTGTAGTTTATTGTGCACCCCCATACTCATTCTCTGAGTTTTAGTATGTTGCGCACTCATATTATTCTGTGAGTCTTAGCTTATTAAGCACCACATACTCATCCTGTGAGTGGTAGTTTATTGTGCCATACACTCATCCTGTGAGTCTTACTCTATTATGCACCCCCATACTCATATCTGCTTGATGGGGTTCTGGGGGTTCTTCTACTCCCATACTGTGAGTGGAAGTTTACTCTGCAACCATACTCATCCTGTGAGTGATAGTTTATTTTGCATGCCATACTCATCCTGTGAGTCATAGTGTACTGTGCATCCCATAGTCATCTTGTCACCCAAACTCGTATGTTTGTGGAGAGACAAGGTATTATCAGTAGAAAGAAAGAAGCCCAGATGGCTTTACAGAACCATCTATGCCAGAGGATATTCAAAAGATTCTAGATATTATTCAGATTGTCAATACGAGAGCAGAAAGATATATATATGATGAGTGATGTCAAAGAAATTATTGTTTATTGTTTATGAATTTGAGTTTATTATTTATGAACTATTGTTTACTTGCATATTAAATGAAACTTATAACATTTACATTCGAGGAAGGATTCCAGAAGCAATTAACAACTGCGATTAGTTGCTTCTGGAATCCTTCCTTACTAAGGCTGTATGTAAAACAGTTGATAGAGCTACTATCTCCTGCTCTTGGGGTCAGTGGTTCGAGACTCTTAGTGCCCAGAAGAACGAAATGTAAATCCAAATCGCATCCAAGTAAATGTGGTTGACAATTTGTAATACAATATATTATAACTAAACATATTCATAATTATTCTTGTATTTACACCAATTGAATGAAAGCATTTACCATAAAATACCCATGTTATCTTATGATTGGAAAACTTGACTATACAGTAAAATAAATCAAGACCACCTAGCCAATGCTGTCCAAGGAATGGTTTACAAGGAATAATTAAGTCACTATGCCTATTACAGCCCGTCCTCCAAAAATGGGGTGGTAAATGTAAGGAGACAAATAAGTGCAATTATGTACTATTCATAGCAGTTAGGAATTGTACTTATTTTCACTAGTATTAAATCGTACTGTCAAATATATTGTGAATATTTGAGTTTACCTGAAAAACTGAAGAGAAAACCACAACCTCACCTAACCGTCTTAGTTTTTGAAGATAATAATTTTATTGCTTCTTAATTACAATTAGTACTTAACCTATCTTGAGATGATTTCGGGGCTTTAGTGTCCCCGCGGCCCGGTCCTCGACCAGGCCTCCACCCCCAGGAAGCAGCCCGTGACAGCTGACTAACACCCAGGTACCTATTTTACTGCTAGGTAACAGAGGCATAGGGTGAAAGAAACTCTGCCCATTGTTTCTCGTCGGCGCCTGGGATCGAACCCAGGACCACAGGATCACAAGTCCAGCGTGCTGTCCGCTCGGCCGACCGGCTCCCTGCTATAGCTATATTGATATTACAGTTTTATAAAACTAATAAAACAAAACTAAAATATATCAATAAATTGTAAAGAAACTCATGATATTTTAAAATTTTGTATAAAATCTATATTGTTTAATAAACCTAAAAAAGAAATTTCTGATATTTAAAACTTCTGTATTGCAAATTGCAATTGAAAACTTCATCCTAAAATTCTGAGTGTCTTAACAGAAAACGAGGAGAATTAAATCGGGGGAGGGAGTTGGGTAAATGTAACAGCCCCATAAGTGTAATTATGCACTGTTTATGACAGTAAGAAAATGTACTTATTACACTTAGTATTAAATCTTACCATCAATTCGGAGGATGGGTTAGCCTATTAAGTACATGCAGCACTGTTAAACCCTTCAGAGCATCTGCCTTGCAATCTCCTTCCAGGCATCTTAATGACCTCCTTATCCCACTTTGCCATCTCCATCGCTCCTTTGCTTCCCACATAACTTCCCCTCCCATGGCTTCTCTTCCCATCATTTATTGCCCTCTCACATTCTCCCTTCTTCTTCCCATCCCATCTTACCCTCTTTCCCATCCCCTTTCCCTTCTCCCATTCCTTCCTGTATTAGTAATAAACATATGTATATTTATGTTATCATCCATAAACATATTTATATGTTATCATCCATAAACATATTTATATGTTATCATCCATAAACATATTTATATGTTATTATCCATAAATATATTTAAGCATAATAATCCAAAGAATTTGTGTACATTATGCATTAGTATCAATGACAACATTATCCTAAACATGTTATAAATTGTTGGGCACATTTCCTTTCATCTAATGTCTCTGTTCACCTAGCAGTAAGTAGGTGCCCGGGAGTTAGTTAACTGTTGTGGGGATGCATCCTGAGGCACTATATGCAATGTTCAGAACAGAACAATGTACAATTAGAACACTATATACAGCACCTTGAGAAAGGATGTTGGTTACATTTAAAAATTTGGTTTTTAATACTAAAGCATTTATTGGGACTTTCCTTCGCCTTTATTCAAGCACTATGCCATTGTATTAAGTTTCTCAATAATTATTATTAGTATTATTATATTATTATTATTATTATTAACAGAGGAGGTGAATGGGATCATATGTTCACATACCAGTGCCCACTGCCCAGACCTGGGGATGGGGTCATATGTGCACATACCAGTGCCCACTGCCCAGACCTGGGGATGGGGTCTTATGTGCACATACCAGGGCCCACTGCCCAGAACTGGGGATGGGGTCATATGTGCACATACCAGTGCCCACTGCCCAGAACTGGGGATGGGGTCATATGTCCACATACCAGTGCCCACT
>NC_091186.1:21195095-21341917 GCF_040958095.1 Procambarus clarkii
AGATAAGCCTATCCTTGTCTATATGCAAGGGTTGCAAGATTGGGTAGAGTAATATTGCAGAAGTTGGAGAGGTTTTATAAGAGTCCAGGTTTCTTAGAGGCAAAAAACCAGCGTTGAATGTAATGAAACGCCATTTTCTGGGTGAGACCCGGAGGCTCCCCGGAGCTTTACCGGCTGATATGCTAATGTCAGACTTTGGCATCAGTCATGTGTATGGAGTTCTAGGGCCTACCGGGGACCACGAGCCAGAACCTGGCCCCCTCAGAGAGGCAAGGGGAGCAATGGCCTATAGAAACCCCCGTGTGGTTGGAAGCATTCTATGTCTGCCATCGACCGGGTCAAGCATCCAGAAAGGTAAGCATTCCAAAACAATCCCCTATTCTGGTGAAAATTGCTACCTAAAGCCGAACTAGTGGATAGAACTCTTCAACAGAAAACAAGGAAACTAGTATGACGTCATACGTCACCGCGCCGCTGTCTGCGCAGCTCCCCCCTTCCCGAGAGGGGGAAGGGGGAGCCCCAGACCTCCCACGCCGGCTATCCACCCATCAGTTCTGAGGCTGGATGTCAAAACACGCGAAAAACGCCGACCGGAGGGAGGGAGGGTTGCCGGGGAGCCTCCGGGTCTCACCCAGAAAATGCCGTTTCATTACATTCAAAGCTGGTTTTCTGGGGGGAGCCCCGTCGGCTCCCCGGAGCTAACTACCCACAGAGGAAGATCAAAGGGACAAAACCGGGAGGCGGACACCACGCACCCCCCAAGGAGGCGAGACAACCGGCAGCAAACGCCAACCCAAGGTGCCACAGCCCCGAAAATCCCGGGAACAACACGAGAACCACGAGCAGCAAGGCCCCTGCACGAACACCAAAAATCCATGCCCGAAAGACTGCAAGGCCACGTCGCCCAGACGGCAGCGAGAGCAGCGAAGCCACGAACGCCACAGGCATGAGGGAAGAACACAGGCAGCTTAGCCGCAAGAACACGGCTGACCACCCGGGACACTATCACCCGCGAACCGGGAAGAACAGAACCGGATCAACGCAAAACGCTCTCCGGACCCAAACGCCGTGGCACGCAAACAACAACGGAGGTCCGCCACTGAACACAAAAACGACACACCCCCGGCCCGACCAACGAAGCACCAACAAACCCTGGACCCCTCCAAAATGCAGCAGCCCCACCCCGCGCCAGAAAAGATGGAGACTGCTGCCATCAAACAACCAAAACACTAAAACCGAAGGAGCAAGAAAACTCAGCGAACCGACCCCCAGAGGCAAAGGCCCAAAGGAAAGAGCCGACGAAAAAACACACCGGAACTGAAGGGGCACTACCAACCGAGGAGAAGACAGAGCATGCTGACCAGAGACCAGGATGGTGCAAGCGGCGCACGAACAGGCCGGAGGTGAAACGACGCACAAGACAGCTGACTAACGGTGCAGAAGCAACACCAAGACCGAAAGCAAGCTGAAGCGGCTCCGCCTGCGCCGCACGAAAAGAGGCGACAGTATGTGGCAAGACGACGGCCCCCAACCCCCACTAGAAAACCAAGCCGAGAGTAAACCAAGCCAACAAGAGTAACCACCTAAGAAGGGACAGGAAAAGGAAGGACCGCCAAAATACCCATACTGCCGCCAAGAGAAGCACGCAGGTGGGACACCTACCACGAAGCCACCCGACCACCAACCGGAGGCGAGACCACGAGGCAGAACATAAGTAGCCCCGACAAGGCCTCCCCGAGCCCAGGAAAAAGGCGGAGCCGCGAGAAGATCTCGGGTGCGACCACCGAAACCCAGGCGGCACAAGGAGATGGAACGTCTGCCGAACAGAAAAACTCCCCAAAGCATGCAAGCCCGCCAGGAGTTCAGAAACGACGGGTCCGACGCGAGATATCGCAAGAACCATCCCCCCCCCCCCAAAAAAAAAAAACAACAACCGGCAGTGCAAGCTAGGAAAACCAAAGAAGGCGGAAGGGTCGCCGCCAGAACAGGACCCGAACCAAGGGGTACGAACAACTGCAATAGACCGAGACAAAGAAGCACATCACAGGACACAGGCTGACCAACGCCTAAGAACACACGCAGAACATCCCTGCTGCAGAGGAAGCAGGAAGAAAGAGCAGAAGCACAAAAAACCCCAGGAGAACAACCAGGGGTGGACAATCAGGCAGGGACAAAAACCCCACGCAATCCCCAGGCACAAAACGGCAGCAAAGTGCCACTCCACAACCGGACACAGGAACAAGGACACGCCACCGTGAAACACGGTACCAACGCACACGTGCAGCAGCAGCAACAGGCACCACTGCAATATGTAAATAGCAACTCCCCTCTGCAAAGGCAGAGAACGGAGCAGGCAGACCCCAGACAGGGCCAACGGAGACACGACAAAACCCTGCAGGCCCAGAAACCTGCACCAGGCGACCGACGGCGGAGAAACCCCGCTCGATACCTGCTGGATGAGGTACTGGGAGCTCTTTTACACCTGAAGCCCGGCCCAAGGTCAGGCCAGACCGGCCAGAGGATGGCCCACCAGGCAGCTGCTAGGAGCAGTCCACCGGCCCACATACCCCTACAACCAGGACAGGTCGGAACTGCCATACGAAAACAGGCCAGTGCACCCTGGAAGTCCACGGACGAACCAGCAAGAAGGCTTATGCTCGCAAGTAGGTCGTGTAACAAGCACAGACCACTGATGGTAATACAGTGTTCCCCAAAAGTGCCAATAGCACCACTGCACTCCACTGGTACTATCCCGCAAGTTCTACCAGATAGGCGGGACCCAAGAGCCAGAGCTCAAATCCTGCAAGCACAGCCAGGAGCCTCACCAGGTGAGTACAGAACCAACCCTACAACCCCCACACCTCACAACATTAAAAAAGGAGGGTCCCCTGAATGACTCCAGCATGGTTTGGACATGCACATGAGGAGGACAGGAAGGGGTGATAAAGGGACAGTCACTGGTGTGCGAACGGTCTCAGTCGTACAAAAATATACCTAAATAAAGACAGGTATATAAACACCACCGCATCCAGCGCCCAGCCAAAAGACGCCAGACCGCAGAAACTCACCTGGCGAATGGTGGCACGAACTTGACACGACTCAACCGTGCCCAGAAGAACTTGGGAGCACCGCCAGGTGAAGACGCCAGAGCCGGACCCTGCCGGACCCGCAGGAGAACAGGGAGAGGTGAAGGAGGCGGTCCACACCCATGACACAGGGAAAACCGCGGTGTCCTCCCCACAACTGGGAACCAGGACACCCCCGGCGCGAAGGGGCACATACCGCAGCCAGGGAGAAGAACGAGAGGCGAAGCACTGTAGCAAAAAAGGGCGCAAAACCCCAGCACTGAAACACCGGCCAGACCAAAACAAACTCCACGGCGCATGCGCATAACACGCTGGCCGAACCGCACACCCTCCCTGCGGGAAGGCGCCAGCCAGGACTACTGCACGAGAAAAGGAGCCAAAAGAGGAAGCAGGAACAATAAAACCGGCCAAAGAAGCAAAGAGCCCAAAAAGGAACCCAACCGGGCGACAAGTAGCCCAACAAGGCGACAAGTAGCCCAACCGGGCGACAAGTAGCCCAACCGGGCGACAAGTAGCCCAACAGGGCGACAAGTAGCCCAACAGGGCGACAAGTAGCCCAACAGGGCGACAAGTAGCCCAACAGGGCGACAAGTAGCCCAACAGGGCGACAAGTAGCCCAACAGGGCGACAAGTACGAGGAGCCGACAGCCCAGCAAACAATTTTAGGTTGCCACAACATATCTGGAAAGTATTTGAAAGTATTGGAAACGTTTGTTTTATCGTATCAGATACGATATTGTGTGTGGACTTAAATAGGTTTCCAAAACTTATAACCAAGACATATGTATCTAACACTAATTTGAGATGTTGTGGCAACTTTACACTCCTAACATGAGTCATTCATAATCCATTCAATATACCAATATGAATCTCTTATGAAAGGTTTGAGCCTATAATCTGAACCCTTTTCACATCTTTGTGTTTAAAGTTAAATTTCTTGAAATTAAATTATATTTTATATTATATTATTTTTATTATATTTCATATTATATTATTATTTTCAATTTAAATATTAAAACCAATTTAGAGGTAAAAAAAATCTAATAATTTATATTTCTTTTATTATTTACTAACAATTATAATTATTTACTAACGGAGAGAGGGGAGGCTGTACGGCGGAGAGTGGCGGCTGTGGCGGACAGTGGCGGCGGTGGCGGATAGTGGCGGCGGGCGGACAGTGGCGGCGGGCGGACAGTGGCGGCGGTGGTGGATAGTGGCGGCGGGCGGACAGTGGCGGCGGTGGCGGATAGTGGCGGCGGGCGGACAGTGGCGGCGGGCGGACAGTGGCGGCGGTGGCGGATAGTGGCGGCTGTGGCGGATAGTGGCAGCGGGCGGACCGTGGCGGCTTTGGCGGCGGTGGTGGACAGTGGCGGCGGGCGGACAGTGGCGGCGACGGGTGGACAGTGGCGGAGGCGGGCGGACAGTGGCGGCGGCGGGCGGACAGTGGCGGCTTTGGCGGCGGGCGGACAGTGGCGGCGGCGGGCGGACAGTGGTGGCGGCGGGCGGACAGTGGTGGCGGCGGGTGGACAGTGGTGGCGGCGGGTGGACAGTGGTGGCGGCGGGCGGACAGTGGTGGCGGCGGGCAGACAGTGGTGGCGGTGGCAGACAGTGGTGGCGGTGGCGGACAGTGGTGGCGGTGGCGGACAGTGGTGGCGGCGGCGGATAGTGGCCGCGGGCGGACAGTGGCGGCGGGCGGACAGTGGCGGCGGTGGCGGATAGTGGCGGCGGGCGGACAGTGGCGTCGGGCGGACAGTGGCGGCGGTGGCGGATAGTGGCGGCGGCCGGACAGTGGCGGCGGGCAGACAGGGCGGCGGCGGGCGGACAGTGGCGGCGGGCGGACAGTGGCGGCGGGAGGACAGTGGCAGCGGTGGCGGATAGTGGCGGCGGGCGGACAGTGGCGGCGGGCGGACAGTGGCGGATAGTGGCGGCGGGCGGACCGTGGCGGCTTTGGCGGCGGTGGTGGACAGTGGCGGCGGGCGGACAGTGGCGGATAGTGGCGGCGGGCGGACCGTGGCGGCTTTGGCGGCGGTGGTGGACAGTGGCGGCGGGCGGACAGTGGCGGCGGCGGGCGGACAGTGGCGGCGGCGGGCGGACAGTGGCGGCGGCGGGCGGACAGTGGCGGCGGCGGGCGGACAGTGGCGGCGGCGGGCGAACAGTGGCGGCGGCGGGCGGACAGTGGTGGCGGCGGGCGGACAGTAGAGGCGGCGGGCGGACAGTGGAGGCGGCGGGCGGACAGTGGTGGCAGCGGGCGGACAGTGGTGGCGGCGGGCGGACAGTGGTGGCGGCGGGCGGACAGTGGTGGCGGCGGGCGGACAGTGGTGGCGGTGGCAGACAGTGGTGGCGGTGGCGGACAGTGGCGGACAGTGGCGGCGGTGGCGGACAGTGGCGGCGGTGGTGGACACTGGCGGCTGTGTCTGGCGGTGGTGGCGGGCGGTGGCGGGTGGCGGCGTCTGTGATGAGTGGTGGCGGCTGGCGGTGGTGGGTACGTGGTGGCGGCAGTGGTGGTGGGTGGTGGTGGCGGCGGTGGTGGTGGGTGGTGGTGGTGGCAGCGGCGGCTGGTGGTGGTGGGTGGTGGCGGCGGTGGTGGTGGGTGGTGGTGGCGGCGGCGACTGGTGGTGGTGGGTGGTGGCGGCGGGTGGTGGGTGGCGGCGGCGGCTGGTGGTGGTGGGTGGTGGCGGCGGGTGGTGGGTGGTGGCGGCTGTGGTGGGTGGTGGCGGGCGGTGGCGGGCGGTGGCGGGCGGTAGCGGGCTGTGGCGGGTGGCGGCGGCTGTGATGGGTGGTGACGATCGGCGGTAGGGGGGGGGCTGGTGTCGGCTGGCGGTGGCGACTGTGGCAATGGGCGGTGACGGCTGATAGCGGGCGGTGGTGGCGGCTGGTGGCAGGTGGTGGTGGCGGTGGTGGCGGCTGGTGGTGGCGGCTGGTGGTGGTGGCAGCTGGTGGCGGTGATGGCGGCTGAGTAGTGAATAAGGAGACAGATTGAGGTAAAAAAAATTCAGAAACGGTTGGGCACTTCCATGCCGACTTGACCCTGTCGGGCCAGATCGTCCATCCCTCTTGTTTTAGGTGGTTAGGTTAGGGCACAGTCAGCGCGCTCCTGGCTGGCTGGCGGGGGGTGGGGTGGTGGTCCCCCCTGGGGTCCCGGGGGGACCACCACCCATGGTGTACCTGAGGAACTGGTGCCCTATCCTAACCTGTTTTTTTGCACGATTCGTCTCGAGCTTTTAAGATGAGTCTAGGGCCTCAAGAAGGGGGTCTCTACTTATGAGAGGTACCGAGGATGAATGTTCAATAGTTGGAAATCAAAAAATACACTGGTGAAAGGCGTATAAACGTTTTTGGAGTATTTTAATGGCATGAGCAAAATGCACGATTTGTCCCGGGGGTGTTACGAGAGTACTATGGTATCAATTTGGGGGCCCTTACTTTTGAATGGATCAGAGGGTGAATGTTCAATAGATTCAAACCAAGAAACACAGTTGAAAGCGAATATAGAAGTTTTTGGAGTACTTTAATGAGGCTATGACTGAATAGTATAGGGAGCCCTTGGGCACAGCTCCATTTTCTGTAATGGTCAGAGGTGGATAACCCCAGTGGGGGTCAAGCATACAAGGGGGGTCAAGATTCCTTACAAAGACCAAGTTTGGATATATAGGTGTAGTAAGCATTATCTTGAATTTGCATGATACATTGACATGAAGGGCGAGTCATAGAACAGGATCTGCATGTGAGATGGGTCATATTGGGGTTTTAAAGAAGTTAAGATAGCTTTAAAGAGTCCTGTGTGCTTGATAGTGGGGAAATGTTCAGTCAATAATTCTCGTGTTTTGAATCTGAATGAGGGGTCCTAGTTTGCGTTCTAGTCGTAAAATGAGTTCCTTAGTACATTTGCTATGGAAAATGAGCTTTCAGTACTCTATATAATTTGAAATGAGGTCAAGAAAGACATGTTTATGTGCGAGAAGAGTCAGGTTGGAAACTGTTTATTCCAGTCATCCCCCCTCGGCATTGCTCCGTTTTCTGTAGCTAAAGTAAAGATTCCATTTTCTGTGGCATTCAGTTGAATACTGGTGAAAAAGGCATACTTGCATTTGTATGGTTCTAACCTGTTTATAAATTTTATAGATATATTTTTCGGGCCTCAAATTAGATTTTAATATAAAAAATAGCATCAAATGTATGTCTATCTTTTGTAATAAACGTTACAAGCATTAACAATACCTGTGATATTTCATAGAATACGAAAAGAAGTTTAAATAGTGGGGCCTCAGCCATATTGTGTTGGGTTTGACATCCAAACATTAATTTGACACTCGTAAATATACTACAAAGGAAAGTAGTTGAGTGGTTTATGTCAGTGCCATGGTATATCAAGCGCAAAGGTTTTCAGAAAATGTTACACCTCCACCTTTCAAAAAGTGAAAAGATGAATTCATTTTGGCATTAATGTCATTACTTTGGAAGTTTTTTAATTATAGTACATGCTTAAACAAACTCATTTTTTTTTGTTTAACTTACACAAATAAACCCAGGGCTTTCACATTCGCGCAAAATACTTAGTCCCCCCTAAACTTAAAACAGTTGCACAATCTTACTTAAACACATTGCTAAACTCTTATACACACAAACAAAAACTCAATTTTTAACTTACACAAATAAACCCAGGGCTTTCACATTCGCGCAAAATACTTAGTCCCCCCTAAACAGTTGCACAATCTTACTTAAACACATTGTTAAACTCTTATACACAAACAAAAACTCAATTTTTAACTTACACAAATAAACCCAGGGCTTTCACATTCGCGCAAAATACTTAGTCCCCCCTAAACTTAAAACAGTTGCACAATCTTACTTAACACTCTCGCGCTCCGTGGAAACTCGCGGTTGACAGGGGGTAGGTAGCCCCTCCGTGCGGGTAAGCGCGCGGTGACACCCAAATGTGTATACTCGTTCCAGTTTTCTCACCTTAATTCTCGCGCTACGTCGCTCGTTTTGGTATCATTGTGTTCGCAATTAAATTCTCTACAGGTGTGTATAAATATAATGTCCAAAAGCCTAGCGTGACTCCCAACAGCAAAGCGTAAAGTCGGCAAAAACGCACAAAATCAGTAACATGTGCATTCTCGTTTCATTTTTTTACCTTAATTCTCGTGCTACGTCGCTCGTTTTGGTATCATTGTGTTCGCAATTAAATTCCCTACAGATGTGTATGAATAAAATGTACAAAAGGCTGGAGTGCCTCCCCGCAGAAAAGCCTAAAGTTACCCGTGAACGAGCACCATTTTGTACATTGCAACCTAATGTTCAACTCGTTCAATTTGATAACATCAAATTTCGTGCTATGTCGCTCGTTTTGGTATCAAATTATTCGCAATAAAAAGGCGAGTATTTTAAAACTAGTCCCAGAATAATAGAGCAATAACTGGATTTTTAACAAATATTTTAATTCTGGACGCTCATCATCACAAATTTATTTATATCTTTCCAGTGTTCTGACATAAATATTTGTGTTACATTTTTAATTTTGGTATCAAATTGTTCGCAATACAACGGCGCGCATTTTAAAACTAGTCCCAAGATAATAGGACAATAAATAGAATTTTAACAATTATTTTAATATTCGGACCATAGGCCTATTTATAATATTTCAAGTGTTTGGACATCAAGTTTCATGTTATATCTTTGATTTTGGTATCAAATAGTGTGCAATCTAAAGGCGCTTATTTTAAAACCACTACCAGATTGATCTGATAAAATTTAAATTTTTAAAAAATATTTTAATGAGTGACTCAGTATTGCGTCGTTGGAACACATTCAGTAGAAAAATGAGTGACGAGATAATCAGTCTGTGAAACCTCAAAGTGTTAAACACATTGCTAAACTCTTATACACAAACAAAAACTAAATTTTTAACTTACACAAATAAACCCAGGGCTTTCACATTCGCGCAAAATACTTAGTCCCCCCTAAACTTAAAACAGTTGCACAATCTTAAACACATTTCTAAACTCTTATACACAAACAAAAACTCAATTTTTAACTTACACAAATAAACACGGGCTTTGCACATTCACACAAAAAAATGCTTAGTCCCCGCTAGACTTGAACACTCACAATCTTACAGGTGCTTTAATTTCCAAAGCCTTCCAAACCTGCACTGGGTCCTGCCCAGCAGACTGCGGCTGGATGGGTTACAATTGAGCCAAAAACAGTTGGTCAGGGCGAGATACGGCCTCATTTTTAGAGACATTTACTATAGTAAAAGCTTGAACGTCGAGAACTGAATGCGGGCCTGCACGAGAGTTGTTCTTGGCACTCAAATGTTTAGAGATTAAAATACATAGAATCTGCAAGAGTCCACCCAAGTCGCTCATGTGGGCAATAGACATGTTTTTCGCCCAAGTGTATTTATTTAAAATAAAAATACGTCAGATAGAAAGATTTTCGCATTGCTATTTTATTTACCTTATAAAGCCTCTTTATAAAAATTATATGCCACTGCGTATTATGATTGTTTTATATAAATATTGCATAAATACTTACACGATTTCATAAACAAAAAATTATTTTAATGAAGCCATGTTAGGCAGGCATCATCATTACAATAAATGCAAACTTTTAAACTAACTAAAAAGATATCTCATAGAGGAAGATTTATTCTTCAAGATATATATTATTGTTTAAGAGTTTCATTCTGTATCAAAAGGTTGCCAATGTTTTCAAAACTCTGGCCTACAAATTTTTTTTTAAGGTTCTCCCAGTGTGTCCTCATTTGGACCGGATGCAACCTACGTGCAAGTCCTGACTCAGTTCCCCAACGTCCAAACTATTGGACATTGCAAAATTTCACTAAATAATGCGGTATTTCAGTTGCCCCCTCTAATTATAGAGATTTTAATCTCTAAACATTTGAGTGTCAAGAACAACTCTCGTGCAGGCCCGCGTTCAGTCCCCGACGTTCAAGCTTTTTTCTATAGTAAATGTCTCTAAAATGAGGCCGTATCTCGCCCTGACCAACTGTTTTTGGCTCAATTGTAACCCATCCAGCAGCAGTCTGCTGGATAGAAGGGCAGTGGGCCTGATAAAAAAAAAAAAAAAAATAAACATAAATTGTTAGACTAGCTCTTTATATATGCTAGTTGTTTAATTTATTAACTGCTACTAATGCGATGATGATGCAAGAGGAGCCAGTACACATCTATGGATCAACCAATAAAAGCAGCAGACTTCTAGATGTTACTACTGCTCGGCTTAGCACCGTGGCAAGATGGGAATAGGGGGGGGGCTGCATTAATAAAATGAATTAAAACTAACATTCAATTATATATTCTCAAACTTATGCAAAAAAAACTTTACAATCACATTTGCAAAAACTTGCACAAATTAATTTTGGCAATTTCGTTTACCCATTATTTGTTTGTTTTTCTTGCTCGAGCCAAAAATGAATTGTTGGGTTCATTACCAGAGTCCATTTCCCACCGTAACCCTTCCCACTACCCGCCCCACATGATGGGATTCATAATAAATGAACTAAACTAGCATTCAATTATATTCTCAACAAACTTATGCAACCCCCATACAATTACATTAGCAAGCTAACACAAATTCATTGAGCAAGTTTAACTATTCGCATACTTTGCGTCATTATATAATGGAATACGAAAAGGAAATTCGCAGAATTCAGAGATAACACCATCAATGGAGTCCAAGAAATACGCTTGTACTTCATTCATAATGATGCGCTGCCAGGAATCTTAGCAAAGTAACCAAAATATTTGCGTACTGTATGTATGTGCAGGATGCACATGACTCTCCGGTTAGGCGGTTGTGGAGTGAGACCAGCAACTGCAGACTTCCCATAGTCGTAAAAATGCCTTGCATAGAGACCGTTGCAAGCCTCTTGTTGAATCACTTAGGGTGCATATATGTGTGTGTGTGTGTGTGTGTGTATGTAACGAGCTTTCAAGAGATTGTCACTTACATAGCTAAACAATATGTAGGGTTCAGTTTTCAAATCAATTATGCGGCTCTCAAACCCTTTTCCGCCGCTACATGCGGGAGATCCCTTTTATTTTCAGCTAAAATATGCATTATATTCAGGGGGGTTCACCGTGTCATAGCACAACCAAAAGCCCAATATACTCCCCTAAACTTTCCCTATACGTCAACTTTTCCATTGTACGTCAGGCTGCGAGCAGCCGCGTCCAACAGCCTGGTTGATCAGTCCGGCAACCAGGAGGCCTGGTCGACGACCGGGCCGCGGGGACGCTAAGCCCCGGAAGCACCTCAAGGTAACCTCAAGGTATCCCATCTAAATTTAAAAAAAATGCATTTCCAATACCCAATATATATATATATATATATATATATATATATATATATATATATATATATATATATATATATATATATATATATATATATATATATATATATATATATATATATATATATATACTGTCCCTCCCCCTCCCCCACCCCACCCCCAGGAATAGGCCTGATTTGTTCAAGCCAAAGCCCAATTCACCCGAGTTTTCTCTATCTCATCTAAAAATAACGTTCGTTTCCAATGCCCATTATCCAGCCACCACATATTCCCCATTCCCAAGACCATTTCATAGTGTTAGTGCTGTGGCCATCTACCTAATTTCATCCCAATTAATGACAATTCCCCATTAAATATTGGCAAAAATATGCCAAATCATATCACAGCCAAAGCCCATTTCACCCAAGTTTTACCTATCCCATATAAATTTAATGTACATTTTCAATATCTAATATCCAGGTGCCCTATGTCACGCCCTATTCCCAAGACCATTTCATAGCGCAGTGTCCATCCAGCTGTTTCCAAATATCCAGACGTGTTTATATATATCTTCAATCCTACGAAACCAGACCTAACCTAACACACAGCTAAGGCCAAATTTATCCCAATTTAATCCAATTTCCACCTAATTTGATCCAATTTATTCAAATTTAACCCAATTCCCGCCAAATTTACCCGAGTTTACCATTTCATAGCACAACCAAAGCCCCAATTTGACCAAGTTTCACCTATCCCAATTAAATTTAATGTGAATCTTCAATATCAGGTCGCCCCCCAATGTCACAGCCTATTCCCAAAGACCATTTCATAGTAATAGTGCAGTGTTCATCCAGCCATTTCCATGTTCCAGATGTGTTTATATATCATCAAACCTACCAAAAGCAGACCTAACCCAATACGGCTAAGGCCAAATTTAACCAAATTTTCCCCAATTTTAAGATAATTTCCACCTAATTTGCCACAATTTTATCCAATTTCCACCAAATTTTACCATAGTTCACCTTATCATAGCACAGCCAAAGCCCCAGTTTGTCCAAGTTTCACCCATTCCATATAACTTTTATGTGTTTTTCCAGTATCCAATATCCAGTGGCCGATGTCATACTTCATTCCCAGAGACCATTTCATACTGATAGTGTAGGGTCTGACGAGCCACTTCCAATATACAGATGCGTTTATATACATCAATCCTACCTAAAAACCAGACCCAACCCTAACATGGCTAAGACCAAATTTAACCAAATGTATCACAATTTAAGACAATTTCTACCTAATTTGCCCCAATTTATCCAAATTTAAGACATTTTCTACCAAATTTTACCCGATTTTACGTATTATAGCAAGGTCAATGCCCAATTTTCCCCCCAAGTTTCGCCTATTCCATACACTGCAAATTTAAGGCGCATTTTCAATATGCAGTCCAATAATCTCGACTGTTTTCTTTTTTTTTATTTGTTAGTTATGGATCTTTGTTAAATATTGTATTTTATATTCTTAGAAAAAGTATTTGTTTGGATATTAACCCAACCACCCGGTACCCTAACCTGCGTGGATCTTTGCCGAATATTCCTGTCAATGTTGTTTATGGACTCAACAACCCTGAAGCTAACCTGCCTTGACCTGACATTAATTGTTGCACCTTCTTTTTTTGGGGGGGAAAGTGATGTTTTTGCATCAACCCAACCGCCCTTGCCCATACCTCTGATACCAAAAATCTTGGTTCCATATATGGTATCTTATTCTTGGGACACAGCCAATCCATCCCAACCTAACCTCTATTAACTATGGGTTTAATGACCATTTTTGTCTACATCGGTTCAAACACAACCCAACCTCATATAAATGGATCTGAACTCCATTTGTACACATGTTCTTAGGAAACATGATAAGATTCGCCATATCTCTCTATCATTAAATAATAAAATTTTTCCTTAACCTAGCCTATAATCCCCCCACCCCCCTCGAAATTCTGGCAAATTATGGATATTAAAGAATTAAGGTAGGAATATATTTTCACATTAGCTTAATATAACCCAAATCTAACACAAATTTGTCCCAATTGGGGGGGCGGGGGATTATAGGCTAGGTTAAGGAAAAATTTTATTTTTGTGCAAAAAATAAATGCAAAGTACTCACCTAATTGTACTCACCTAATTGTGCTTGCGGGGGTTGAGCTTTGGCTCTTTGGTCCCGCCTCTCAACTGTCAATCAACTGGTGTACAGATTCCTGAGCCTACTGGGCTCTATCATACCTACATTTGAAACTGTGTATGGAGTCAGCCTCCACCACATCACTTCCTAGTGCATTCCATTTATTAACTACTCTGACACTGAAAAAATTCTTTCTAACGTCTCTGTGGCTCATCTGGGTACTAAGTTTCCACCTGTGTCCCCTTGTTCGTGTCCCACCCGTGCTGAAGAGTTTGTCTTTGTCCACCCTGTCAATTCCCCTGAGAATTTTGTAGGTGGTTATCATGTCTCCCCTTACTCTTCTGTTTTCCAGGGATGTGAGGTTCAGCTCCTTTAGCCTTTCCTCGTAGCTCAATCCTCTCAGTTCCGGGACGAGCCTGGTGGCATACCGCTGAATCTTCTCTAACTTTGTCTTGTGTTTAACTAGGTATGGACTCCAGGCTGGAGCTGCATACTCCAGGATTGGTCTTACATAAGTGGTATACAGGGTTCTGAAAGATTCCTTACACAAGTTTCTGAAGGCAGTTCTTATGTTGGCCAGTCTAGCATATGCCGCTGATGATATTCTTTTGATGTGGGCCTCTGGGGACAGGTTCGGTGTGATATCAACCCCCAGATCCTTCTCTCTATTTGATTCTTGCAGGATTTCCCCTCCCAGATGATACCTTGTGTTCAGCCTCCTGCTCCCTTCGCCTAATTTCATCACCTTACACTTTCCAGAGTTGAACTTCAGCAGCCATTTTCTAGACCATTCCTCCAGTTTATCCAGGTCATCCTGTAGTCTCTGTCTATCTTCATCCGTCTTGATTCTTCTCATAATTTTTGCATCATCAGCAAACATCGAGAGGAATGAGTCTATACCCTCTGGAAGATCGTTCACATATATTAGAAACAGGATGGGTCCAAGTACTGAGCCCTGTGGGACTCCGCTGGTGACATCTCGCCACTCTGATGTCTTCCCCCTCACCGTTACTCGCTGTTTCCTGTTGCTTAAGTACTCCCTTATCCACTGGAGCACCTTCCCTTTTACTCCTGCCTGTTGCTCCAACTTTTTTAACAGCCTTTTATGGGGTACTGTGTCGAAGGCTTTTTGGCAATCCAGGAAAATGCAGTCGGCCCACCCTTCTCTTTCCTGCCTAATTTTCGTTGCCTGGTCATAAAATTCTATTAACCCTGTGAGGCACGATTTACCATCTCTGAACCCATGTTGGTGGTGCGTTACAAAGTTATTTCCCTCCAGATGCTCTACGAGCCTTTTCCTCACGATCTTCTCCAGCACCTTGCATGGTATACAAGTTAAGGAAACTGGCCTGTAATTCAGTGCCTCTTGCCTGTCACCCTTTTTGTATATTGGGACCACGTTAGCTGTCTTCCAACTTTCTGGTAAGTCTCCTGTTTCCAGTGACCTGTTATACACCATAGAGAGTGGCACACTTAGTGCTTCTGCACCTTCCTTTAGTATCCATGGTGAGATTCTATCAGGCCCAACAGCCTTTGTCACATCTAGCTCCAGCAGACACCTTTTGACCTCATCACTGGTGAGGTCAAATTCCTCCAAGGTTTCCAAGGTTGCCGCCTCCTCATTTAGTGCAGGGGCTTCTCCTTGTTCTATTGTGAAGACCTCCTGGAATCTCTTGTTGAGTTCTTCACACACCTCCTTGTCATTCTCTGTGTATCTGTTCTCCCCTTTCCGCAGCTTCATCACTTGTTCCTTCACTGCTGTTTTCCTCCTGACATGGCTGTGGAGCAGCTTTGGTTGGGTCTTGGCTTTACTCGCGATGTCATTTTCAAACTGTCTCTCTGCTTCCCTCCTCACTCTGATGTACTCATTTCTGGCCCTCTGGTACCTCTCCCTGCTCTCTGGTGTTCTGTTATTTCTGTAGTTTCTCCATGTTCTTTTACTCAGTTGTTTCGCTACCTTACATTCCTGGTTGAACCATGGGTTTTTCTGTTGTTTTTCGTTTTTCTCCTTTTGGACGGGGATAAACCTGTCTGCAGCTTCCTGGCACTTTTGGGTGACAATATCCATCATGACCTGCACATTCTTGTCTCTAAGTTCTGTTTCCCATGGTATTCCCATTAGGAAGTTCCTCATCTCGTCATATTTTCCTCTTCGGTAATTCAGTCTTTTCCCCTCCACTCCCATCCTTGGATAGGTTATCCCTACCTCCACCAAGTACTCAAAGGTCAGTACACTGTGGTCACTCATTCCTATGGGGGCTTCAACTTTGACTTCCCTTATTTCTGACTCATTTAGGGTGAATATTAAGTCGAGTCTAGCTGGTTCATCATTGCCTCTCATTCTTGTGGGTTCCTTGACATGCTGGCTCAGAAAATTCCTTGTTGCCACTTCCAAGAGTTTAGCTCGCCACGTATCTGCACCACCATGTGGGTCCCCATTCTCCCAGTCTATCTTTCCATGGTTGAAATCACCCATGATTAAGAGTCTTGAGCCATTCCTGCAGGCAACTGAAGCTGCTCTCTCTATTATATTAATAGTTGCCATGTTGTTCCTATCAAACTCCTGTCTAGGTCTTCTGTCATTTAGGGGAGGGTTGTAAATGACTGTCACTATTATCTTAGGTCCACCCATTGTTATAGTTTCTTAGGTCCACCCATTGTTATAGTTGTGTGTGTGCATTTATTTGTGTGCAGAATGTGCAAAGCCCGTGTTTATTTGTGTAAGTTAAAAATTGAGTTTTTGTTTGTGTATAAGAGTTTGGCAATGTGTTTAAGATTGTGCAACTGTTTTAAGTTTAGGGGGGACTAAGTATTTTGCGCGAATGTGAAAGCCCTGGGTTTATTTGTGTAAGTTAAAAATTTAGTTTTTGTTTGTGTATAAGAGTTTAGCAATGTGTTTAAGTAAGATTGTGCAACTGTTTTAAGTTTAGGGGGGACTAAGTATTTTGCGCGAATGTGAAAGCCCTGGGTTTATTTGTGTAAGTTAAAAATTGAGTTTTTGTTTGTGTATAAGAGTTTAACAATGTGTTTAAGTAAGATTGTGCAACTGTTTTAAGTTTAGGGGGGACTAAGTATTTTGCGCGAATGTGAAAGCCCTGGGTTTATTTGTGTAAGTTAAAAATTGAGTTTTTGTTTGTGTATAAGAGTTTAGCAATGTGTTTAAGTAAGATTGTGCAACTGTTTTAAGTTTAGGGGGGACTAAGTATTTTGCGCGAATGTGACGGCCCTGGGTTTATTTGTGTAAGTTAAAAATTGAGTTTTTGTTTGTGTGTATAAGAGTTTAGCAATCTGTTTAAGTAAGATTGTGCAACTGTTTTAAGTTTAGGGGGGACTAAGTATTTTGCACGAATGTGAAAGCCCTGGGTTTATTTGTGTAAGTTAAAAATTGAGTTTTTGTTTGTGTATAAGAGTTTAGCAATGTGTTTAAGTAAGATTGTGCAACTGTTTTAAGTTTAGGGGGGACTAAGTATTTTGCTGGAATGTGAAAGCCCTGGGTTTATTTGTGTAAGTTAAAAAAAAAAAAAATGAGTTTGTTTAAGCATGTACTATAATTAAAAAACTTCCAAAGTAATGACAGTAATGCCAAAATGAATTCATCTTTTCACTTTTTGAAAGGTGGAGGTGTAACATTTTCTGAAAACCTTTGCGCTTGATATACCACGGCACTGACATAAACCACTCAACTACATTCCTTTATAGTATATTTACGAGTGTCAAATTAATGTTTGGATGTCAAACCCAACACAATATGGCTGAGGCCCCACTATTTAAACTTCTTTTCGTATTCTATGAAATATCACAGGTATTGTTAATGCTTGTAACGTTTATTACAAAAGATAGACATACATTTGATGCTATTTTTCATATTAAAATCTAATTTGAGGCCCGAAAAATATATCTATAAAATCTATAAACAGGTTAGAACCATACAAATGCAAGTATGCCTTTTTCACCAGTATTCAACTGAATGCCACAGAAAATGGAATCTTTACTTTAGCTACAGAAAACGGAGCAATGCCGAGGGGGGATGACTGGAATAAACAGTTTCCAACCTGACTCTTCTCGCACATAAACATGTCTTTCTTGACCTCATTTCAAATTATATAGAGTACTGAAAGCTCATTTTCCATAGCAAATATACTAAGGAACTCATTTTACGACTAGAACGCAAACTAGGACACCTCATTCAGATTCAAAACACGAGAATTATTGACTGAACATTTCCCCACTATCAAGCACACAGGACTCTTTAAAGCTATCTTAACTTCTTTAAAACCCCAATATGACCCATCTCACATGCAGATCCTGTTCTATGACTCGCCCTTCATGTCAATGTATCATGCAAATTCAAGATAATGCTTACTACACCTATATATCCAAACTTGGTCTTTGTAAGGAATCTTGACCCCCCCTTGTATGCTTGACCCCCACTGGGGTTATCCACCTCTGACCATTACAGAAAATGGAGCTGTGCCCAAGGGCTCCCTATACTATTCAGTCATAGCCTCATTAAAGTACTCCAAAAACTTCTATATTCGCTTTCAACTGTGTTTCTTGGTTTGAATCTATTGAACATTCACCCTCTGATCCATTCAAAAGTAAGGGCCCCCAAATTGATACCGAAGTACTCTCGTAACACCCCCGGGACAAATCGTGCATTTTGCTCATGCCATTAAAATACTCCAAAAACGTTTATACGCCTTTCACCAGTGTATTTTTTGGTTTCCAACTATTGAACATTCATCCTCGGTACCTCTCATAAGTAGAGACCCCCTTCTTGAGGCCCTAGACTCATTTGAAAAGCTCGAGACGAATCGTGCAAAAAAACAGGTTAGGATAGGGCACCAGTTCCTCAGGTACACCATGGGTGGTGGTCCCCCCGTGACCCCAGGGGGGACCACCACCCCACCCCCCGCCAGCCAGCCAGGAGCGCGCTGACTGTGCCCTAACCTAACCACCTAAAACAAGAGGGATGGACGATCTGGCCCGACAGGGTCAAGTCGGCATGGAAGTGCCCAACCGTTTCTGAATTTTTTTTACCTCAATCTGTCTCCTTATTCACTACTCGGCTGGTGGTGGTGGCAGCTGGTGGCGGTGATGGCGGCTGGTGGTGGTGGCAGCTGGTGGCGGCTGGTGGCGGCTGGTGGCGGCTGGTGGCGGTGATGGCGGCTGGTGGTGGTGGTGGTGGTGGTGGTGGTGATGGCGGCTGGTGGCGGGCGGTGGCGGCTTGTGGCGGCTGGTGGTGGCAGCGGTGGTGGGTGGTGGTGGTGGTGGTGGGTGGTGGTGGCGGCTGTGGTGGGTGGTGGCGGCTGTGGTGGGTGGTGGCGGTGGTGTCGGCGGCGGCGGTGATGGGTGGTGGCAGCGGTGGTGGTGGGTGGTGGTGGCGGCGGCGGTGATGGGTGGTGGCGGCGGTGGTGGTGGGTGGTGGTGGCGGCGGCGGCTGGTGGTGGTGGGTGGTGGCGGCGGGTGGCGGTGGTGGGTGGCGGTGGCTGGTGGCGGGTGGCGGCTGGTGGTGGGTGGTGGCGGCGGGTGGCGGTGGTGGGTGGCGGTGGCGGGTGGCGGCTGGTGGTGGGTGGTGGCGGCGGGTGGTGAGTGGCGGTGGTGGGTGGCGGTGGCTGGTGGCGGGTGGCGGCTGGTGGTGGCGGCTGGTGGTGGGTGGTGGCAGGTGGCGGCTGGTGGTGGGTGGTGGGTGGTGGCGGGTGGCGGCTGGTGGTGGGTGGCGGGTGGCGGCCAGCTGGGACACACCCTTCACCACTGAAGGTCTGAGCACAACTAACCATGTCTCTCTCCCCACCAGAACAGTGTTGCCAGCTCGCGCTCTCAAAATGTTTCCTTCAAAGATTGTATATTATCTTTGAACAACAAGTTTGATTATCAAGGAAATAATGCATATATTATTGTCACATTAATACTGTGCAATATCTTATTACATTCCTGCTAAATAATTATAATTTGAAAGAGGACAAAAAATCCAACATATAAATAAAAACCAACATTAGAGATCACGAGGCCTAGGCCTCGCCTGTGACCACACATCCTGCCTCCCTGGCCTGCTACCCTCTGACACCTCACACTCTTAACTCTCTCATAATCACTCTCACTCTCAATCACTCTTACGCACTATTACTCACTCTTACTCTCAATCACTCTTACACACTATTACTCACTCTTACTCTCAATCACTCTTATGCACTATTACTCACTCTTACTCTCAGTCATCCTTACTCACTCTCATACTCACTCTTACTCTGTCACTCTTACTCTCTGTCACTCTTACTCTCTGTCAATCTTACTCTCTGTCACTCTTACTCTGTCACTCTTACTCTGTCACTCTTACTCTCTGTCACTCTTACTCTCTGTCACTCTTACTCTCTGTCACTCTTACTCTCTGTCACTCTTACTCTGTCATTCTTACTCACTCTCAGTCACCCTTACCCATTCATACTCACTCTCTCACTCTTACTCTCATACTCTTACTCTCAATTACTCTTACTCTCAATCACTCTTACTCCCAATCATTCCTACTCCCAATCACTCCTACTCTCAATCACTCCTACTCTCATTCTTACTCTTACTCTTACTCCCAATCACTCTTACTCTCAATCACTCTTATTCTCATTCTTACTCTTACTCTCACTCTTACTCTTACTCCCAATCACTCTTACTCCCAATCACTCTTACTCTCAATCACTCTTACTCTCAATCACTCTTACTCTCAATCACTCTTACTCTCATTCTTACTCTTACTCACTCTTACTCTCAATCACTCTTATTCTCATTCTTACTCCTACTCCCAATCACTCTTACTCCCAATCACTCCTACTCTCAATCACTCTTACTCCCAATCACTCTTACTCTCAATCACTCTTACTCTCAATCACTCTTACTCTCAATCACTCTTACTCTCACTAACTCTCAATCACTCTTACTCTCACTCTAACTCTCAATCACTCTTACGCACTATTACTCACTCTTTCTCTCAGTCATCATTACTCACGCTCATACTCACTCTTACTCTGTCACTCTTACTCTCTGTCACTCTTACTCTCTGTCACTCTTACTCTCTGTCACTCTTACTCTCTGTCACTCTTACTCTCTGCAACCCGTTCTCGCAAATTCGTAAAGTCAATATTGACTTATTAACTACGTGCATAGGTGATATACTAAACATAATAGATACCCTTAAAAAGATTCATAGAAAACACCGACCTTACCTAACCTTGTTAGTATCTTAAGAGAAGCATCTTATTGCTTCGTAATTACAATTATTACTTAACCTATACCTATTATAGGTTAGGTAATAATTGTAATTACGAAGCTATAAGATGCTTATCTTAAGATGCTAACAAGGTTAGGTAAGGTCGGTGTTTTCTATGAATCTTTTTAAGGGTATCTATTATGTTAAGTATGTCACCTATGCACATATTTAATAAGTCAATATTGACTTATTAAACTTGCGAGAACGGGTTGCTCTCTGTCACTCTTACTCTGTCACTCTTACTCTCTGTCACTCTTACTCTCTGTCACTCTTACTCTCTATCACTCTTACTCTGTCATTCTTACTCTGTCACTCTTACTCACTCTCAGTCACCCTTACCCATTCATACTCACTCTCTCACTCTTACTCTCATACTCTTACTCTCAATTACTCTTACTCTCAATCACTCTTACTCCCAATCACTCCTACTCCCAATCACTCCTACTCTCAATCACTCCTACTCTCATTCTTATTCTTACTCTTACTCCCAATCACTCTTACTCTCAATCACTCTTATTCTCATTCTTACTCTTACTCTCACTCTTACTCCCAATCACTCTTACTCCCAATCACTCTTACTCTCAATCACTCTTACTCTCAATCACTCTTACTCACTCTTACTCTCAATCACTCTTATTCTCATTCTTACTCCTACTCTCACTCTAACTCCTACTCCCAATCACTCTTACTCCCAATCACTCTTACTCTCAATCACTCTTACTCCCAATCACTCTTACTCTCAAGCACTCTTACTCTCAATCACTCTTACTCTCAATCACTCTTACTCTCAATCACTCTTACTCTCACTAACTCTCAATCACTCTTACTCTCACTCTAACTCTCAATCACTCTTACTCTCATACTCACCCTTACTCTCAATCACTTTACTCTCACTCTTACTCATTCTGTCACCCTTACTCTCACTCTTACTCACTCTGTCACTCTTACTCACTCTCAGTCACTCTTACTTATACTCACTCTTACTCACACTTACACACTCTCTGGCACTCTCACTCACCTTCAGTCACTCTTACTCACTCTTACCCACTCTCGCTCACTCTTACTCACTCTAGTTAATAAGAACACGCCAATATAAGACAACAAAACGTTTTCAGATTCTTTCTCACCACTTTCCAGCAACTTTTATAATTTATATAAATTATCTTAGGGAATAATACATAAATTATATATTTAAACATGATATTAGTGTTTAGTGGAATGCATAAATTGTGTTAAAAAGAGCGATTTTTAGAAAATTTGGAAAACTACTTTTTTCTGTTCATATTATAACTAAATGGATTTTAAAGGTTTCACTCAGCCAATATATATCATTCACAATTTATTAATGAATTTTACAAAAAAACACCATAAATTTTATATTTAAACATGTAAAAACTATTTGTTTTACATTTGGAAGAAAATAATTGTAGAAAAACAATTTATAATTAAACCTTTGTGTTTGGATTTTTTGAGTAAAAGTTTCTCAAAGGCTCTCCTGCACCATTCTCAATGCAAATCATTCCCACACCTATGGGAAGAGATAGGCCAACGTTGTGTAGATGATTTGTGTTTGCTGGGAGACGTTCCAATAATGCAGGAAGTAGCGAAAAACCTTCCCGTACCCTCGAGAACACAGAAGCCAACACTAGTCCCGAAGGCACATGAAGGCGCAGGCGCACCCGAGATCAGAAGTCACGCAGAACCCCATCGAACGAGGAAACATGACAAAAACACCGTCCCAAAAAGGGGGGAGGAAACATCCACCCACAGGACGGAACCAACCGACTCAAAGGCCAAGGAACCGAGCCCGGGGAGGGGCCGACGTCCAACAGCACGTACGGCGAGTGGGGAGGAAAGACCCCACTCCGCGTAACCACAAGCCTCGTCTAGAGAGGGATAAAAACCCCCACGGGGTCTAACGGGGCCAAGGCCCCCCCAAGTCAGCCCCTCCCCAGCCCCGGGAACCTACACAACAGGCCCCGGAGCCAAGCCGTTCCCCCAAAGCCCCGGCCGTACCAGAAAACAGGGGCAGCCGTGAAAACACTAAGGAAGGGAGCCCACTGGCAGACTCATACAACACGGTTGGAGGAACAGGCCCAAATGCCCCCGTCACTACCCCGGAAGGGGAATTCCCCGAGACTGCCCGAGTCTCAACACCACCAAAAACCCCGCCCCGAACCTACAGACGGTAAGGAACCGGATGCAGGCAGGAAGGGTGAACCAGGGGAAAGACAAGGGGGCGTGGATGGAACCGAAGCAACCAACACCCCCAAGTCCCAAAACGAACTACAACGGGGCAGCCCCGGGGCTCCCGGGGAGGAAACCACGAGAACGTTGCCACCACCAAGGCTCAAGTGCAACGCCCCTGCTGCCCGCACCCGCTTTGTTAGCACAACTGGGTAACCGAGCCACAACGAGCAACCAAACTCGCAGGACTCCGGGTCGAAGGTGTCACCGACCCCACAGGCAGCAGACGAAGGCAAAACAGAGAGTCACCCAGAGACAAAAGGTGAGAGCAACCCTCAAACTCGCTGGAAGCGAAGGGGGGGACTCTGGGGTCACATCCATCGGACCCGCGCGCCCCCAGGGGTTTCCCAGGGTCCTGAGCGTTTACTTTAAGAGGACTCGCGCTCAGGTAATCCCAGGCAGGGTACTTCTAACCGGCACCCAAAGCTACCAAACAACTTTCTAAGAGCTGAACCCCCGGGACGTGTACACTCACGGGGACCTAGCAGGGGGTACCACCAGAAAATACTCAGAACACAAGGGACACAAGGGGCAAGAACGAAGGCAGACCCCCCCACCAGGTAGATAAACAAAAAGAAAAAGAAAACCCCGCAAGAGGACAGCGTACCCAAGCGGAACAGAGCCCGCCGCTATGATTGGTAAAGACAAGCTGCACAGTGCCTCGCGCCCCACCAGTGCAAACACTGCCCCTTACTCTAAGGCAAACAAGGGAGACAGAACACCCGAGCACACAAAGAGCGGCCGAAAACCAAGCAGTAAACGGCCAAGCAGGGGCAGGACCCAAGGAACTTGTGGAAGGTGGCCCCAAGCCCCAAGGGCAGTACTTACAGGGCACCTAGGGAAGGGAACCCTAGGCGCATGCAGCCCGAGTACTGAAGAATCACTCCCGGCTCACGCACCACCTAGAAAACAGACACCACACTCTAGGTACAGTGCTGAAACAACCACTGGAGCCGGAGCACATAACCATTGCCTATAGCATCAGCCGAAGAACTGATGGGTGGATAGCCGGCGTGGGAGGTCTGGGGCTCCCCCTTCCCCCTCCCGGGGAGGGGGGAGCTGCGCAGACAGCGGCGCGGTGACGTATGACGTCATACTAGTTTCCTTGTTTTCTGTTGAAGAGTTCTATCCACTAGTTCGGCTTAGGTAGCAATTTTCACCAGAATAGGGGTTTGTTTTGGAATGCTTACCTTTCTGGATGCTTGACCCGGTCGATGGCAGACATAGAATGCTTCCAACCACACGGGGGTTTCTATAGGCCATTGCTCCCCTTGGCCTCTCTGAGGGGGCCAGGTTCTGGCTCGTGGTCCCCGGTAGGCCCTAGAACTCCATACACATGACTGATGCCAAAGTCTGACATTAGCATATCAGCAGGTAAAGCTCTGGGGAGCCGACGGGGCTCCCCCCAGAAATATATGTGTCGTTGGATGATAGCGGTTTGTGGCTGGGCGCATGACACCAGGAATGGGACAGTGAGCCGTGGGGTGGTCAGAGCCACTTGAGTTATAATACATAGTGATCTTATGTTGTAAGGAAAACGCCTTGTTAAATGTAATCCTATGACTTGTACGTATAAATTTGTGACTTGTGTACTAGGATGTTTCCCTTACCTCTCGTACTCCCTAGACAACATTGTAAGGACCACCACCACCAAATTCTCACTAGCTCTCTATGACAAAAAAACCGTATCACAGCTGATAACATCAGTAACACCCCCCCCCCCCCGTGATAGAACTGAGTAGCCTGTCCGAGAGCACCTTACATATTGAGCAGCCTGATCGAAAGCCTAATAAAAGTGGATAGCCTGTAGATGTAACCTGATATAAAAATTGTGTAGCTTATTTTTTTTTTTTACTTTAACTTGTGTAGAAATTTAGAATATTTTTAATATTGGTATAATATGAATATGTACTTCATAACTCATTTATGTACATTTTATTAATCTTTATGAAAAGTGTTTTAAGAATTTTTGTGCGTGTTCTCGAGTGCAAAAAATTTACCAGTTGACAGGGTAGTCAAGTAAACTAAGCACTGTCCTTATCAGTTTTCAAAACAAATTCTCAGCCTAAAAAGAGAAAGGTGGGTGCAAAATTATAAATTGTGTTGGAGTCTGCTGTATCTTAGCACACTAAAAAATGGATTTGGTAGCACAAAAAATTGTCGACAATCCTAGTGTTGAGGGTTTGAAAGCGGCAAAAAACCAGCGTTGAATGTAATGAAACGCCATTTTCTGGGTGAGACCCGGAGGCTCCCCGGAGCTTTACCGGCTGATATGCTAATGTCAGACTTTGGCATCAGTCATGTGTATGGAGTTCTAGGGCCTACCGGGGACCACGGCCAGAACCTGGCCCCCTCAGAGAGGCAAGGGGAGCAATGGCCTATAGAAACCCCCGTGTGGTTGGAAGCATTCTATGTCTGCCATCGACCGGGTCAAGCATCCAGAAAGGTAAGCATTCCAAAACAAACCCCTATTCTGGTGAAAATTGCTACCTAAGCCGAATTAGTGGATAGAACTCTTCAACAGAAAACAAGGAAACTAGTATGACGTCATACGTCACCGCGCCGCTGTCTGCGCAGCTCCCCCATCCCCGGGAGGGGGAAGGGGGAGCCCAGACCTCCCACGCCGGCTATCCACCCATCAGTTCTGAGGCTGGATGTCAAAACATGCGAAAAACCGCCGACCGGAGGGAGGGATGGTTGCCGGGGAGCCTCCGGGTCTCACCCAGAAAATGGTGTTTCATTACATTCAATGCTGGTTTTCTGGGGGGAACCTCGTCGGCTCCCTGGAGCTAACTACCCACAGAGGAAGGTCAAAGGGACAGAACCGGGAGGCGGACAACATTCACCCCCCAAGGAGGCGAGACAACCGGCAGCAAACGCCAACCCAAGGTGCCACAGCCCCGAAAAGTCCCGGGAACAACACGAGAACAACGAGCAGCAAGGCCCCTGCACGAACACCAAAATCCATGCCCAAAAGACCGCAAGGCTACGTCGCCCAGACGGCAGCGAGAGCAGCGAAGCCACGAACGCCACAGGCATGAGGGAAGAACACAGGCAGCTTAGCCGCAAGAACACGGCTGACCACCCGGGACACTATCACCCGCGAACCGGGAAGAACAGAACCGGATCAACGCAAAACGCACTCCGGATCCAAACGCAGTGGCACGCAAATAACAGCGGAGGGCCGCCACTAAACACAAAAACGACACACCCCCGGCCCGACCAACGAAGCACCAACAAAACCTTGGACCCCTCCAGAACGCAGCAGCCGCACCCCCGCCAGAAAAGATGGAGACTGCTGCCACCGAACAACCAAAACGCTAAAACCAAAGGAGCAAGAAAACTCAGCGACTCGACCCCCAGAGGCAAAGGCCAAAAGGAAAGAGCCGACGAAAAAACACACCGGAACCGAAGGGGCACTACCAACCGAGGAGAAGACAGAGCACGCTGACCAGAGACCAGGATGGTGCAAGCGGCGCACGAACAGGCCGGAGGTGAAACGACGCACAAGACAGCTGACTAACGGTGCAGAAGCAACACCAAGACCGAAAGCAAGCTGAAGCGGCTCTGCCCGCGCCGCACGAAGAGGCGACAGTATGTGGCAAGACGACGGCTCCCAACCCCCACCAGAAAACCAAGCCGAGAGTAAACCAAGCTAACAAGAGTAACCACCTAAGAAGGGACAGGAAAAAGAAGGACCGCCAAAATACCCCATACTGCCGCCAAGAGAAGCACACAGGTAGGACACCTACCACGAAGCCACCCGACCACCAACCGGAGGCGAGACCGCGAGGCAGAACATAAGCAGCCCCGACAAGGCCCCTCCGAGCCCAGGAAAAGGCGGAGCCGCGGGAAGATCTCGGGCGCGACCACCGAAACCCAGGCGCACAAGGAGATGGAACGTCTGCCGAACAGAAAAACTCCCCAAAGCATGCAAGCCCGCCAGGAGTTCAGAAACGACGGGTCGACGCGAGACATCGCAAGACCCCCCCCCCCCAAAAAAAAAAAAAAAAATCGGCAGGGCAAGCTAGGAAACCAAAGAAGGCGGAAGAGTCGCCGCCAGAACAGTACCCAAACCAAGGGGTACGAACAACTGCAATAGACCGAGACAAGGAAGCACATCACAGGACACAGGCTGACAAATGCCTAAGAACACACGCAGAACACCCTCTGCTGCAGAGGAGGCAGGAAGAAAGAGCAGAAGCACAAAAACCCCGGGATGACAACCAGGGGTGGACAAACAGAAAAACACAGAAAACACAGAAAAACCCCCACGCAATCCCCAGGCACAAAACGGCAGCAAAGTGCCACTCCACAACCGGACACAGGAACAAGGACACGCCACCGTGAAACACGGTACCAATGCACACGTGCAGCAGCAGCAACAGGCATCACTGCAACATGTAAATAGCAACTCCCATCTGCAAAGGCAGAGAACGGAGCAGGCAGACCCCAGACAGGACCAACGGAGACATGACAAAACCCCGCAGGCCCAGAAACCTGCACCAGGCGACCGACAGCGGAGAAACCCCGCTCGATACCTGCTGGATGAGGTACTGGGAGCTCTGCTACACCTCAAGCCCGGCCCAAGGCCAGGCTAGACCGGCCAGAGGGTGGCCCACCAGGCAGCTGCTAGGAGCAGTCCACCGGCCCACATACCCCAACAACCAGGACGGGCCGGAACTGCCATACGAAAACAGGCTAGTGCGCCCTGGAAGTCCACGGACGAACCAGCAAGAAGGCTTATGCTCGCAAGTAGGTCGTGTAACAAGCACAGATCTCTGATGGTAATACAGTGTTCCCCAAGTGTACCAATAGCACCGCTGCACTCCACTGGTACTATCCCGCAAGTTCTACCAGATAGGCGGGACTCAAGAGCCAGAGCTCAAATCCTGCAAGCACAGCCAGGAGCCTTACCAGGTGAGTACAGAACCAACCCTACGACCCCCACACCTCACAACATTAAAAAGGAGGGTCCCCTGAATGACTCCAGCATGGGTTGGACATGCACATGAGGGGGACAGGAAGGGTTGAAAAAGGGACAGTCACTGGTGTGCGAACGGTCTCAGTCGTACAAAATACAGTATACCTAAATAAAGACAGGTATATAAACCACTCCGCATCCAGCGCCCGGCCGAAAGACGCCAGACCGCAGAAACTCACCTGGGAAACGGTGGCACGAACTGGACGACTCAACCGTGCCCAGAAGAACCTGGGAGCACCGCCAGGTGAAGATGCCAGAGCCGGACCCTGCCGGACCCGCAGGAGAGCAGGGAGAGGCGAAGGAGGTGGTCCACACCCATGACAGGGAAAACCGCGGTGTCCTCCCCCACAACTGGGAACCAGGACACCCCCGGCGCGAAGGGGCACATACCGCAGCCAGGGAGAAGAACGAGAGGCGAAGCACTGTAGCAAAAAGGGCGCAAAACACCAGCACTGAAACTGCCCAGACCAAAACAAACTCCACGGCGCATGCGCATAACACGCTGGCCGAACCGCACACCCTCTCTGCGGGAAGGCGCCAGCCAGGACTACTGCACAAGAAAAGTAGCCAAAAGAGGAAGCAGGAACAAGAAAACCGGCCAAAGAAGCAAAGAGCCCAAAAAGGAACCCAACCGGGCGACAAGCAGCCCAACCGGGCGACAAGCAGCCCAACCCGGTGACAAGCAGCCCAACCCGGCGACAAGCAGCCCAACCGGGCGACAAGCAGCCCAACCGGGCGACAAGCAGCCCAACCGAGTGACAAGCAGCCCAACTGGGCGACAAGCAGCCCAACCGGGCGACAAGGAGCCCAACCGGGCGACAAGGAGCCCAACAGGGCGACAAGTAGCCCAACAGGGCGACAAGTAGCCCAACAGGGCGACAAGTAGCCCAACAGGGTGACAAGTAGCCCAACAGGGCGACAAGTAGCCCAACAGGGCGACAAGGACAAGGAGCCGACAGACGTTCCAATAATGCAGGAAGTAGCGAAAAACCTTCCCGTACCCTCGAGAACACAGAAGCCAACACTAGTCCCAAAGGCACACGAAGGCGCAGGCGCACCCGAGATCAGAAGTCACGCAGAACCCCATCGAACGGGGAAACATGACGAAAACACCGTCCCAAAAAGGGGTGGGAGGAAACATCCACCCACAGGACGGAACCAACCGACTCAAAGGCCAAGGAACTGAGCCCGGGGAGGGGCCGACGCCCAACATCACGTACGGCGAGTGGGGAGGAAAGACCCCACTCCGCGTAACCACAAGCCCCGCCTAGAGGTGGATAAAAAAACCCCACGGGGTCCAACGGGGCCAAGGCCCCCCAAGTCAGCCCCTCCCCAGCCCCGGGAACCTACACGACAGGCCCCGGGGCCGAGCCGTTCCCCCAAAGCCCTGGCCGTACCAGAAAACCGGGGCAGCCGTGAAAACATTAAGGAAGGGAGCCCACTGGCAGACTCATACAACACGGCTGGAGGAACAGGCTCAAATGCCCCCGTCACTACCCCGGAAGGGGAATTCCCCGAGACTGCTCGAGTCTCAACACCATCAAAAACCCCGCCCCGAACCTACAGACGGTAAGGAACCGGATGCAGGCAGGAAGGGTGAACCAGGGGAAAGACAAGGGGGCGTGGATGGAACCGAAGCAACCAACACCCCCAAGTCCCAAAACGAACTACAACGGGGCAGCCCCGGGGCTCCCGGGGAGGAAAACCACGAGAACGTTCCCACCACCAAGGCTCAAGTGCAACGCCCCTACTGCCCGCACCCGCTTTGTCAGCACAACTGGGTAACCGAGCCCCAACGAGCAACCAAACTCGCAGGACTCCGGGTCGAAGGTGTCACCGACCCCACAGGCAGCAGACGGAGGCAAAACAGAGAGTCACCCAGAGACAAAGGGTGAGAGCAACCCTCAAACTCGCTGGAAGCGAGGGGGGGACTCTGGGGTCACATCCATCGGACCCGCGCGCCCCCAGGGGTTTCCCAGGGTCCCGAGCGTTTACTATAAGAGGACTCGCGCTCAGGTAATCCCAGGCAGGGTACTGCTAACCGGCACCCAAAGCTACCAAACAACTTTCTAAGAGCTGAACCCCCGGGACGTGTATACTCACAGGAACCTAGCAGGGGGTACCACCAGAAAATACTCAGAACACAAGGGACACAAGGGGCAAGAACGAAGGCAGACCCCCCCCCCCACCAGGTAGATAAACAAAAAGAAAAAGAAAACCCCACAAGAGGACAGCGTACCCAAGCGGAACAGAGCCTGCCGCTATGATTGGTAAAGACAAGCTGCACAGTACCCTGCGCCCCACCAGTGCAAAAACTGCCCCTTACTCTAAGGCGAACAAGGGTGACAGAACACCCGAGCACACAAAGAGCGGCCGAAAACCAAGCAGTAAATGGCCAAGCAGGGGCAGGACCCAAGGAACTTGTGGAAGGTGGCCCCAAGCCCCAAGGGCAGTACTTACAGGGCACCTAGGGAAGGGAACCCTAGGCGCATGCAGCCCGAGTACTGAAGAATCACTCCCGGCTCACGCACGACCTAGAAAACAGACACCACACTCTAGGTACAGTGCTGAAATAACCACTGGAGCCGGAACACATAACCGTTGCCTATAGCATCAGCCGAAGAACTGATGGGTGGATAGCCGGCGTGGGAGGTCTGGGGCTCCCCCTTCCCCCTCCCGGGGAGGGGGGAGCTGCGCAGACAGCGGCGCGGTGACGTATGACGTCATACTAGTTTCCTTGTTTTCTGTTGAAGAGTTCTATCCACTAGTTCGGCTTTAGGTAGCAATTTTCACCAGAATAGGGGATTGTTTTGGAATGCTTACCTTTCTGGATGCTTGACCCGGTCGATGGCAGACATAGACTGCTTCCAACCACACGGGGGTTTCTATAGGCCATTGCTCCCCTTGCCTCTCTGAGGGGGCCCGGTTCTGGCCGTGGTCCCCGGTAGGCCCTAGAACTCCATACACATGACTGATGCCAAAGTCTGACATTAGCATATCAGCCGGTAAAGCTCCGGGGAGCCGACGGGGCTCCCCCCAGAAAAGTCTATCCTAGTGGCTGTTGGCAAGCACTATGGACTATTATTGCACATGGGAATGGTGAAGATGGAACTGCTAAGAGAAATAATGATACACTGGGTAGATGAGCAAATTCTCCCACAGGAAATATTAGAGCAGTCCCCGTCCACCAGTGGTGCAAATGTTGTAACTAGCAGGAAAGGTAGAGACTCAGATGCAGTGGCAGGCAGAATTGGAACTAAAGAAGTTGCAGTTAGAGGCAGAGCAAGCTCAGAAGAGGCTAGAGGCAGAGCAAGCTCAGAAGAGGATAGAGGCAGAGCAAGCTCAAGAACTAGCTATGAAGAGGTTAGAAGTGGAGCTAGCTCAGAAAAAGATAGAGTTACAGATTAGGCTAGCAGATTTGGGAATTAGATCAGAAAATACCGGTGTTGACGATTTAGGAACACCTGGGCAGTTAAAGATTAACAAAAATGTCAAGTTTCCTCTATTCTGTGAGTCTGACCCAGACCAATTCTTCATACATTTTGAAAAGTTGGCACAGAGTATGGAGTGGCCTGAAACACAATGGGTATCTCTTCTTCAAGGTCAGTTGGTGGGAAAGGCACAGAAGATATTTGCAGCTATGCCTTTGAGTAACAGTTTTGACTATTGACAAGGTAAAAGCAGCCATCCTTACTGCTTATCAACTTGTTCCTGAGGCTTATAGGCAGAAGTTTAGACAACTGAGACGAGACCCAAGTCAAACCTTGGTAGAATTTGCACAAGAGAAATATCACATGTTTAATAAATGGTTAGATGCAGAAAAAATTAGGGATCTGGACTCTCTTAAAAATTTACTCCTAGTAGAAGAATTTTTATCTTGCATACCTTCTAATGTGGCTTTGTATTTGGCAGAGAAATTACCCAGAGATATCTATGAGTTGGCTAAATTAGCAGATGAATATGAGTTGATGCATAAAGTAACTTTTAAAAATAAAATTCAATCAAATAGACAAGGATCTGGTCGAGCAGTAAACTCCTCAGTCAGATTTGGGTCCCACATGTACCCAACAGCAGGTCAAGGAAACACTTTTTCAAAGGTGCAAGGTGGTAAAGAGAGTAATGTGAAACCCAAAGAGGATCACACTAGTAATAAGCCTCACCCAGAGTTGAAACAGTGTTCCTACTGCCATATAAAGGGTCATGTTGTTAAGAGTTGTTGGTTTCTCCACCCAGAAAAGAGGCCTATGGCACTCACAATGTGTGATGGGAGGAAAACCAAAGGTGTAACAAAAATAATGGGGAAAAAAGCACTTGCTATAAATCATTTTGGAGAGTTTATATCAAATGGGAAATTACAGTGTGCAAATGGTTTGTGGCATGATGTTAAAATTTTGAGGGATACAGGAGCATCCCAATCTTTATTATTAGAGAGTGTGTTACAATATATACAGTCTACAGAGACTGGGGAGGTAATGATTATACAGGGAATCACAGGAGATTTCCAGACTGTACACTTGAGAGTAGTAAACCTAGACTGTGATTTTATTAAAGGCAAAAGTTTAGTAGGTGTTAGTCCTAAATTACCAGTTGCTGGCATTGATCTAATTGTGGGGAATGATCTTGCTGGTAATCGAGTTAAAAGAGATGACCACCCAATAATGCTAACTAAGCCAGAGGTGATTAGGGCATGGGCAGATCCTGAGGACAAGGTAATGTACCCAGCATGTGCCGTGACCCAGTCAAAATCAGTGTCTCAAATATCACAAACTCCCAATAATGTAAGTCAGGAGACAAAATTAGAGGTTAACAAATCAAATAGTGAAGTGGATCTTTGCGACACTTTTATGGCCAAGTTGGAAGAAGCAGCTGGGAACAGGATGGGGAGCACCTCCACCAAACCACTTTCTCTGTAACTAACTGACATTGTATCTATAAGGTGTGAAGGATTGAAGAAATTGTTTATGTAATAATCTAAGATGAGGTCTGATAAAGACCTTTTGTGCCCTCTGTAATGCTTTTGTGCTACCGCTCACAGGATGAGTATGGGGTGCACAATAAACTAGCCGCCTTCGGCGGCAATAATCAATCCACCAAACCACCTAGAAAAAGGGGTAGGGGAGAGTGTAGTCCAGTTACCACTTCTGGCTCTTCAGACTTGAGATCAAAATCAAATTTTATTCATCAGCAAAGAACTGATCCTTCGTTGACTGACTTGCATAATAAGGCAGTAACTGAACTAGAAGCAGAATCGGAGGCTATGACTTATTACTACACTAAAGAGGTGTTGATGCGGAAGTGGAGACCTAGGAGCTCACCTGTGTCACACACTTGGGAGGTAGTTAATCAAGTAGTCCTACCGAGGGGTTATAGAGAAAAAGTGCTAAGTGTAGCCCATGATTCACCAATAGGCGGTCATCAGGGTATTGCAAAAACACATAATAAAATAAGCAAGTACTTTACCTGGCCTGGATTAAAGAAAGATGTCATCCAGTATTGTAATGAATGTCCAGTATGTATAAAATCTGGCAAACCAAACCAGGTAATACCAAAAGCTCCTTTACAGCCAATTGTGGTAGCCGAGGAACCTTTTACCCATATTATTGTTGAAGTAGTAGGCCCATTGCCTAGCACCAGGAGTGGTAATATGTATATCATCATCATGATGTGTCAGACTACACGCTTTCCAGAGGCATTCCCTGTGAGAAATGCTACAACGAAATTGGTAGTTAGGCACATAATGAGATTTTGTACTATTTTTGGTTTACCAAAAGTAATACAGACAGATAATGGGGCAAATTTCACTTCCAAACGTTTTCAGCAGTTTTGTGGGGAGTTTGGCATCCTCCATAAGACATCCACTACTTACCATCCGGAGAGCCAAGGTGCTTTGGAAAGGATGCTCCAAACCCTTAAACAAATGCTGAGAACCAGTTGCATGGAAACTGGCAGAGACTGGGATGATGGTCTTCCACTGATGCTCATGGCACTGAGGGATACTTTTCAGGAGTCCCTGGGGTGTTCACCCAACTCATTAGTTTTTGGCCATGAGGTGAGAAGTCCACTAACCATGTTAAGAGATAAGTTGGTTGGAAATCCAAAGAGTGTTGTGCAGGTAAACTATATTCATAACTTACCAGATAAGTTAAATAAAAACAGGGCTAAAGCCTTAATTCATCTTAAAGAAGCTCAAGGAAAAATGAAGGCACAGTACGATAAAAAGACAAAGCAATGACATTTTGAGGCAGGTGATAAAGTGGTGGTACTAATGGCACGACAGGGACCAGCATTGTTGCATAGGTTCCAAGGTCCCTATACAGTGATAAACTCAGTCCCACCAATTATGTAATCCAAACACCTGATCTCAAGAGAAAGGAAATAGTAGTGCATGTGAATAGGATGAAACTAACACAGAAGGGAACTACCAATACCAACCAGGTGCTTAGTGTGGCCTATGTAGATGAGAATAATGGGGAATGTGATTTTAATAGTGTACCTAATGCTCATGTACCTTATTTTAGCAATGGAGAGTGGTTGGCTAATGTCCAGAAAATGGTGGAACATTTGTCATCAGAGCAGAAGCAGGACTTGGAGCAGTTGCTGACTTCTCATACAGACATCTTTGGCGATATTCCCACCCAGACTACAGTTATTCACCACGACATCGAGGTGACCGACAACCAACCAGTCAAGTCACACCCATATAGAGTCAACCCTACCAAGTTAAATCTCATCCGGAAAGAAGTCGACTACATGCTTCAACATGGATTGGTGAGACCTAGCAGCAGCAGTTGAAGTAGTCCTTGTATTTTGGTTCCAAAGAAGGATGGAACTCACAGGTTGGTCATTGACTACCGTAAGCTAAATGTAATGACTGTTGATGATAACTTTCCAATGCCTAGATTAGATGATTGTATTGACAGTGTTGGTAAAGCCAAGTTTGTAACCAAACTAGATTAGTCAAAAGGGTACTGGCAAATTCCTTTAACACCAAGAGCTCGGGAGATGAGTGCATTTATAACTGCAGATGGGTTGTATGAATTCACTGTAATGCCTTTTGGGCTGAAAAATGCCCCAGCAACTTTCCAGCGTCTTATGAACTTAGTGTTAAAAGACATACCACAATGTAGAGCTTACTTGGATGATATTGTAATTTTTCACAATAATTGGGAGGCCCATATGAAAGGTTTGGCTAAACTATTAAAATGCTTAAAGGAGGCTAATTTAACTGTAAACTTACATAAATGTACTTTTGCTAAAGCTAGTATTTCTTACTTAGGATATGAAGTGGGAAATGGGAAGGTGTTACCACTCAAAAATAAAGTAAATGATATATTAGAGTATCCAGTGTTGACTAGCAAGGAGGAGGTACAAAGATATCGAGGAATGTGTGCTTATTATAGGAAGTTTTGTAAAAATTTTGCAGCAATTGCAGCTCCTTTGACAAACTTGCTATGTAAAAATGTAAAGTTTAGATGGTCTCAGGAATGTCAGGATGCATTTACTAAACTAAAAGGAATGTTGTCATCTGGTCCAGTGTTAGCTACTCCTGACTACTCTAAGCCATTCAAACTATATATAGATGCTTCGGACTGGGGTGCTGGTTCTGTGCTAATGCAAGAAGATGATGAGGGTATTAATCATCCAATACATTACTGTTCTAAAAAATTTACTAAATGTCAACAGAATTACTCCACAGTGGAGAAGGAGGCTTTATCATTATTACTAGCTGTTAAAAAATTTGACATTTATTTATCAGCCAATACTGTTGAAGTGTTTACTGACCACAACCCCTTAACATTTATTGCTAGCATGAAGAATGCCAACCAGAGAATATTAAGGTGGTCTTTATTGCTGCAAGAGTACAATCTGGTCATCAAACATATTCCAGGAAAATTAAATGTAGTAGCAGATGCACTTTCTAGATTGCCAAAACCTGGGGTGACTTAGGGTTGTACTATTACTCAGAGATGTATATATTATTGTGTATCTAGTGTTTATTATATATCATTTACTGTTTCTTTACAATTACTATGAAATCTGTTTGAGGTGTTAATTTTATGTGAAAAAAAAGGGAAATTCCTTTAAGAATTTCCTTTTTTTTCTCCATGGCTTAGGAGGGGTGTTACGAACCTTACCTCCGGTGGAGGTTGGTTTCGGTTGTAAAATGTTGGTGGACACAGGGAGAGTGTATATTAATAGTAAATGAGCTTAAAGTATAAATTGCGTTAAAAAAAAAATAAAAGATAAAAAAAAGAGGCAAACATGGTAGAAAATAGCCAATATACAAGTTGGTCAACAAACTACTATTATTTTACTATTATATTACTATTTTTTAAAAATAGTAAAACATGGGTTGACATTTAGGGGTAAGCTAAGTTACATGGAGTTAATTATGGGGGCATGGGGGGTGAATAATAAATAAGCTAAACTAAAATTCTATGGATGACAGTAACACTGCAGATGCAGCTGTGTACAAAACTTATATAAAACTACAGGAGTAAATATGACAAATGGTTGAAGGTGGAGATTTATCCTGTTATCAAGCAGTTAGTTTAGTTCATTTATTATGCACCCCATACCCATCCTGTGGGCAGTAGTGGAAAGGGTTAAAGAGGCACATAATGGGCTCAGGGACTGAACCCCACAATTCATTTAGCTAAGCAAAATGGAAAAAAAAAAACGCTGGCGGGTGGCACCGGCTCCGACACTGCTGCTGAAAATTCGTGTTAATTTCGTCTCCACTCAACGTTGCATGGCCTAACTGCTGCCCAGCACGAGTTAAGTGCATGGAGACTTAATATGATATAACTCACAGTGAACCTCAACAGTAATCAACCAAAATTAACCAATTTTCGCCTGCCTATCTACGACCCTCCTGCCAAGCGTTCCCCATACGCCCATCCCTACTATAATTCATCAAGTATCTACCTTTAGAAACACTACCAAGAATCTATCGCCGAAAACATGCCCAAACATAACAACAAGCAAGGTAGGGGTGCCTCTCGCTCTGGATCCATTACTCCTAGAGATCTGAATGGAACACTGGCAACGCTGCAACCCTCGCCGATGTTGGTAAACACAGCATCCGCTCCCCCTCCTCTCTCCCCCCCTTCAACTCACCTCGAATCTCTAGCTGTAGAATTCATCCAATCTATGGCTCCCTGTCTAAACTTCAAACCTCTCAGAAGTAACCCATGGCTTCAGAAACTGCACAACCTTGTGCAAATGCAATCTGAAGCTATTTCGGCCCTCCAAGCCACAGTCACCCGACAACAACAAACCATAGACCGCCTCCTTGAATCGTCGACGAACAACAACCACGAAATTCTCAACTTACAAGCTGTTGCAAATGGTGCAATGGATCAAATACATAAGATTCAGGCCGAAGAAACCCTCTCAGCTCAAAGTGACCTCCTTCAAAAGCTGGAAAAACAGATCAATCTCCTTCAGATTCACCAAGCGGCTTCCGAAGATGACCAAGAGCAACAACAACTTCATGACTCCCTGATAATTAGCTCTATTGATCTACCTGATGAACAACAAGGTGAGAATTGTTGTAACATAGCCCACACCCTAATTAATTCAAAGATCAGAGACAATGTTGAAATCAAATCAGCTATCAGGATCGATAAAAACAGTCCCCGTAGCAGCAGGAGAATGCTCATCAAACTTGCAAATCCCTCTGCGAAGTTTGACCTCATACAATCAGCTGCTAAGTATAAAACCAACCTCTATATAAATGAGTGTCTTACACAGCAGCGCGGATACCTCCTCTACAGGCTGCGTCAAATGCGCAAACAAAACCCTGGTGTTATCAAGCAGTGCTACACTAGGAATGGAACGATTTTTGCGAAGAAGGAAAGTACAGGAAAAAGATATGAAATAAAATGTGACCAACAACTACTGGCCTTCTTTAGTGATTGTGGTATATCTGAAAACCTGAACCCGACCAATGCCAGTACTTAAAATAACTCTTTCAGTGCTTGAGCCTAACCTAACTTAATCTAACTTTGTCTAAGGTGCTGTCTCTCCCTTACCATTTACCTAATGTTCTCTCATTCATATAATTTCCTAAATAATCCATCAAGTCTCCATGCACTTATGCAAGCATCTACCTCAGTTTCATTGTAAAATTTTACTCTTAAATCTAATCTTACCCTATTCCATTTAAATTGTAAATTTAATTGTATTGATCTATGTCATTTATTGAAATCAATTATTGATCTCATTTTGTTCTTTTAATTAAGTTCATTCTAATTATAGGTTAAAACTAAGCTAATTAAAATTTATTATCTTTAAGATTATTTTACTTTACAATTATCATTTGTCAATTTTTTTTTTTATATATTCATCTTGACAGTCTCTACTGATTTTTTGTTCTCTCCACCAAACTTGTGTATCCTCCATGGCTATCTAGTGACTTTTTATTCTACCTCTAATTGTTTCAATTCTTTTGTTTACTTGCATTTATTGTTGTGTTTTGCCATAACTATTCTCTAATTTTAGCAGACTCAATACTTTGTAAGCTCTTATTGTATTGTTATATTATTATATTGTTGTGTTTTGCTATAATAACTTTCTATTTTACAGCAGATTTAGTTTTCATCTGTTCCTGAAATTGCTTATCTTATTGTATCGTGACATTATCTTATCTATATGCTTACTGATATTGATCCTGATCGAAATCTTCTGTCCCATATCCACATAAATCAGTACATTGATCATCATTATTGCAGGTATTACACAGCAAATCTTGCAAAAAACAAACTCCTAAATAGCACCTGCTTATCAGTTTACAACCAAAATGTTAGGTCACTTGGTAAACATTTTGATGATATAAATGCACTACTCACAGCACTAGGTACTAAATTATCTTTCATCATTTTAACAGAAACTTGGCTAAGTAATGACTATACCCAACTCTACAATTTAGCTGCTTATAAAGCCATTCATAACTGCAGGCCTAATAAAAAAGGTGGCGGTACAGCAATATATTACAAAGATACCTTCATCTGCAATAGTGTCATTAGTGATAGAGACGACTATTGTGAATATACCTTTGCCAAGTTCTCCAGTAAATCCCTTAAATCCTCCCTGATAATCGGTGCCATCTATAGATTTCCTAATACCAACATAGCTTTATTCTCTGACAATGTAAGGAATCTTATCTTAAATAACAATCTCAACAAAAATCACATCATTCTGGGAGGTGATTTCAATATTGACCTTGGTCTTCAAAACAACCCTCAAGTTGACTATTTCCGTAACAGCATGCACTCCTGTATGCTAATCCCCACAATCACCAAGCCCACCCGAGTCACTCAAACATCTGCCACTACCCTGGATCACCTATGGACTAATATAACAGCTCCCTTACATCTGGGGTAATTTATGACAGAACAACTGACCACTATCCTACTTTCCTCATAGCAAACATTGACACATCACCACCAGAAACCAAAAAACTTTCATTCAGGCTACATAGTGAATCAGCTTTAGGCAATCTCTCTAATGCACTCCACAATATTAACTGGGAATCTGAATTTAATAATTCACAGGATATAAACTCATCAACTAACCTCTTTCTCTCCAAAACTCTAAGCCTCTACAACACTCACTGTCCCCTCCTTACCAAACAAGTAACTGATAAAAGAAAAAATAACCCGTGGCTCACAAGTGGCATAATTAAATCAATCAACAAAAAACATGAATACGAAAAGAAATTTAGGAGTGGCCTAATTCCAATGGAAGTAGTTAAAAGGTACTCGTCAGTGCTTACCAGTATAATAAGAAAAGCAAAACTTTCATATTATGAGACTAGATTCAAAGAAGCAAAAGGCAACATGAAAAGCACATGGAATTCCATCTCTAACATCCTGGGAACTAAACAACACTCCCACAACCAGATAACACTCTCTAAGGATGGCCTTACACTGTCATCTGACTTAGAAATGGCGAATGAATTTAATAGCTTCTTTTCATCGATTGGTGCTAACCTTGCAAGTAAAATCCCACAGACTCAGACACATATCAACACATATCTCTCAGGCAGCTATCCAAACTCTCTTCTCCTCTCACCAGTCAGCCCGTCAGATGTTGTGTCCATCATACACTCACTAAAAACCAAAGCTGGGAACATCAGTGAAATCCTATCCATTGTATACAAGAGCGCCTCCCATGCCCTTGCGCCACCTATAGCTCTGCTGTTCAACAAATCCCTTGAGTGTCATACCTTCCCTGATATCCTTAAAAAAGCAAGAGTAACGCCAGTTCATAAAGGAGGTAATCCGTCAGACATAAACAACTATAGACCAATATCGAACCTACCCATACTATCAAAAATATTTAAAAAATTATCTATAAACAGCTCTACTCCTATCTCGTAAAATTCGACATTCTTAGCCCCTGTCAGTTTGGCTTCCGCTCTCAAAAGAGTACCAACGATGCAATTATTAGTCTCCTTGATATAATTTACTCAGCTCTTGACAAAAATGAGTTTCCAATTGGACTCTTCATTGACCTGAGAAAGGCCTTTGATACTGTTAATCACGATTACCTCTTAAGTAAACTCCATCATTATGGAATCCGAGGCCATGCACTGGACTATATCCAATCCTATCTTAGTGATAGACACCAATGTGTAGCCATCAATAATATAATCTCTCCCATTCTACCAATAACTGTTGGAGTGCCACAGGGCAGCATCTTGGGACCTCTTCTTTTTCTTATATACATTAATGATCTGCCTAATGTCTCTAACATTCTGAAACCTATTTTGTTTGCTGATGATACTACCCTCATCTACTCCAACCCCAACCCACATACACTAAATGGTGTTGTTAATAATGAACTAAATAAAGTTCACTTATGGATGTCAACCAACAAACTAACACTTAACATAGAAAAGACCTACTACATCCTATTCGGAAGCAAATCTACAAATGCAATTCAACTTCAGATTGACAATGTAAACATTAGCAATAAAAATGATGGAAAGTTTCTTGGCATATTCCAAGACAAGAGACTCAACTTCAGTACCCACATACAACACATAACTAAGAAAGTCTCTAAAACAGTTGGTATACTCTCCAAAATCAGATGTTATGTTCCTAACTCTGCTCTCATCTCTCTATATTATGCACTAATCTATCCCTATCTCAACTATGGTATCTGTGCATGGGGTTCAACCACTGCAAACCACGTCAAGTCCATCATCACCCAGCAAAAATCTGCTATCAGAATAATATCAAATTCTGCTTTCAGACAACACACAGCCCCCTTGTTTAACTTCCTAAACATGCTAAACATAATCTCACTCCACAAATTCTCTTGTGTCAACTACATTTACAAAACCCTGTTCTTAAATGCAAATCCTTGTCTGAAACTCTTCTTGGACAGATGTAATAGGACCCATTATCACCACACCAGAAATAAATATCTCTTTGATATCCCCAGAGTTAAACTTAATCTGTGTAAACACTCTATGCAAATAAAGGGACCTAGTTTATGGAACTCACTCCCTACTGAATTGAAAAGCTGTCCAACTTTTACATCATTCAAAATCAATACTAAAAAGTACCTAATTTCATCTTCATAGTTTTTCACTTTTTGCCTTAAAATTGCACTGTATCAATTGCTACCCAATCTCCCAACCATTATGTTCCCAATTTGAACATCTTTACCATTGTGATCATTGCTGTTTTCTTATATGTGCTGCCAATCTGTTGTATGGTGTTTATAAATCTTGTTTATCTGTATCTTTTGCTACCCAGTCTCCCAATCTTTATGTACCCAATCTGAACATCTTTACCATTGTGATCATTGCTGTCTTATATGTGCTATCAATCTGCTGTATGGTGTCTATTAACCCTTGTTTAAATTACTAATCAAGCTGTCAATGTAATCAATCAGAGCTTTAATATAACAATATGCTTTAATATACCTACTTATCTCTCTCATCTCATTTTTCTCTTTTAATGTATCTGTACCATTTATCAATTCTGATTGAAATTACCTACTTAAAATTATCTGCTAGATTAAGGACCTGCCCGAAACGCTGTGCATACTAGTGGCTTTACAAGAATGTAAATACTGTACTATCCAATGTATTCTCACATACCCAATGTACCTTCTTGTATATATATAAATAAAATAAAATAAAAATAAAATAAAATAAGCAAGTTATAATCTTGATGAGCTAGTTACAAAATTCAGTATAAGTCGTCACATCAACAATGGGTTCGAGATCGACCACAAGTACAGTTTCTAAATTAAGCAACTGACGTGTGGAGAGCTTGTGTCACAATTGATATGTTTGTCCTGCACACCACCCCCCATCCAGTGGGCAGCGGTGAATAAAAAATAAAAAAAATAAAAAATAAAAATGTTTATTTAGGTAAGGTACATACATAAAAGAGATTTTACAAAGAGTGATGGATTTATAGTTAGGGCTAGTACATACAATGCCTAAAGCCACTATTACGCAAAGCGTTTCGGGCATAAAAAACTTGAATGACTAAAGCTTAATACTAATTGAGCATAAAGAGTAAAATGAAAACATGGAATGAAAACATAGCTGAAAAAGCAGCACAAATACAATTCTGTCGACAAACAGCGCTCTTTAAAAAAAAACAGACATTGGATGACATTAGAGGGGTAAGGTAGGTTACAGGGAATTTATTAGGAATACTGTAGCTTCGTTTTTATCTTAAACTGGTTGAGAGAGGTACAGTCTTTAACATGGTTGGGAAGGTTATTCCACAATCTGGGTCCCTTGATTTGTAGAGCATTTCTAGTTTGATTAAGTCGTACTCTAGGAATATCAAAACTGTATTTATTTCTGGTGTGGTGCTCATGGGTTCTGTTACAACCTTCTATGAAGCTTTTGAGGTCAGGATTGGCATTACAGTTTAGCGTTTTATATATGTATAATACACATGAGAGAATGTGCAGTGACTTAATGTCTAACATATTCAGAGATTTGAGTAGGGGTACCGAGTGATGTCTGGGGCCAGAGTTGGATATTGTCCTAATAGCAGCTTTGTGTTGAGTAATTAGAGGACGTAAATGATTTTGGGTAGTAGAACCCCAAGCACAAATACCATAGTTGAGATATGGATAGACGAAGGAGTAATAGAGTCACCAGGGCAGGGCGCGGTACATAATATCTGATCTTAGAAAGAATGCCAACAGTTTGATAGGTTACAATCACTTAATTACTACCTACAGTTAGCAAACTGGGGATATTTGGCTAAAATTTCTGGTAGCAGATCATTTTTAATTAAATATTTACACATCCAATGTTATCAAGCAATAATGACAATCTTGACCAGATGAAGTTGGACGGAGGAACACCTGGACATTTCCAGACTTCTCAAGCCATTGCCAACTTTTACAAATAACAAATTAATGTACAGTCATTATCACTTACTTTATTTATCAGTATATAAAGGAGAAACCTTCCAAACGTGACATGTATTGATGATAATTGGGTCAGGACAGGAGCGTATGATTTTCTTCTTCTTCTTGATAGTAGGTGCAGTTTGCATGAAGGGTTTGTCCTCCCGATGACTGCACCAGTTCAGATGTTGGTAGAGGCGTTTATGTTGAAGATGATAAGAGTTTCAAAAGTGCTTGTTGCGTTGTGCTGTAGACAGAGGAGCGGCGACTAAAACAGAGGTGTGTGTTAGAGGGAGACTTGCCGCACCGTAGGGCGGTGTGTTGTGTTTATGGCGTCAGCTGATCCTTGGTGTTGCGACGAGGCAGTTGTTTTCTGTGTTTAGCTGTTGGTGGCGCCAGGTATAAATGTGGCGCGGGTCAGATGTGACCCAATTTGTTGGTCAATTGGAGATATTTAGCCAGTGCTTTGACTATTTGGTATTTTTCTTGTAACGAGTGGTCACCGCCTCCTAATATATGCTCGATGGTAAAGGGTATTTTAAGTGAGATAAGTTCTTGTTTGAAATTTACTCTGGCACTATAATGTCGGAAGCAATGTAGGAGATAGTGTTCGATTGTTTCAGGCACCTGACAGTGGATGCAGAGTTCGTTGATGTCTGTTCTGTACTTAGAGCTGTGTGCTGCCAGTTTGGTGTGTCCCAGCCTTAATCTGGTCATCGCTATATCAATTTCTCTGCTTTTATATCTGACATGTTTCCAAGTTTCCCATTTCTTTTTAATGGACCCATAGTACAAAGGTGAGCATGACGTTTTCCATTTCGTCGCAAAATCTTGGGTGATGGTATTTTTGAAGGCTCCTTTACGTGCAACATGGGGAATTGGATGACAGGTAATGTGAGGTGTGTTGTGCATTGCTTTGGCTAGTTGATCTACTAGTTCATTATGGAGAATACCACAATGCGCTGGGACCCATTGGATAGAGGTATCATAACCGTTCAATCGATGTTCATGAAGAAGTTGAAGACATGGGTAAACAAACTCCTTGCACGTTTTTGAAGAGTACGTAATTGCTTGAATCGCACTCTTGGAGTCACTGCAGATTGTATAGGTCCCGACTGGTAATGTTGTGATTATTTGGAGAGCTTGATATAAGGCATATAATTCAGCTGTGAAAACAGATAGTTGGTTTGGTAACCGCCATCCCTGCTTGAGATGGTATTCCGGTATCCATACAGCGCTAGTGACCGAGGGTACGTTGTTCTTGATGATGCGAGATCCATCTGTATAAATCGCTGTGGTATTTGGGTAGCAATTTTTCATTGTTGAGAGAAAGACTGAGGCTATGGCTGAGTTTGGTGCAGACTTTGGAATGTTGTCTTCGAGTTGTATTGCTGTATTAGGAGTTGTATAAAGCCAGGGTGGAATAGGGGGAACAGTAAGTTGGATTTCCGAGTTTTGGAGTAGAGAGAGGTCTATATTGAGGTTATTTGTAGCCCGTGTGAGGAAAGGTTGTGAGTGATTGGTTGGGAAGCGGGGGTTATGTGGGTTAACTGTTGGGTTAATTTTTGATCTGTATGGGTGTGTCTGGTGAGCAGTGGTACTGAGTGACAGATAGTTGGCACACATTATGTCTCGTCTGGTGGCTAGGCTTGTGAGGCCCGTTTCCCCGTAAAGTCCGAGGATAGGAGTGGAACGCATTGCGCCACATATAAGTCGCATGGCATTGTTTTGGATGACCTCTAGGCTCTGTAGGTTAGTAGGCGCAGCCGATGCATATGCTTGGCAACAATAGTCTATTTGGCTGCGAATGTAGGTTGTATAGAAACGGAGCAGGATTTTATGGTGTGCTCCCCAGGTGGTGCCAGTGAGGGCTTTCAGTATGGCGAGTCGGGGTTGTGTCGTCTGTTTAAGGTGTTGAATGTGTGCTGTCCAGGTAAGTGAGGGCGAGTCTAAGTGCATGCCAAGGTATTTATGTTCTCGTACGTGTTGGATGGGAGTGTTGTGTATTGTGAGGGTGGGTAGATGAACAAGTCTTTTTTTAGTGAAAATTGTATATTAGGTTTTGGTAGTACTAACTTGAAGGCCCCATTGTTGTGTCCAATCTATGAGGTGATCAAGTGTTGTTTGCATTGTTGAGACTGTATTAGGTAAGGCGTTGTCTGAATAATACAATGTTAAGTCGTCGGCGTACGCCGAGAGGTTAACAGGATGGGTGTTAGGCAAATCTGCTAAGAATGCAGCAAAAAGGGTTGGGCTTAGTATGGAGCCTTGTGGGACACACGTTTGTATTGGGATGTCATCGGAAAACTCGCCTTGTATATAGACATTAGAGGTCCTGTTCGTAAGATAAGATTTTAACCATAAAAGTAATCTTCCCTGTACGCCTAAACGCGCAAGCTTTGCGAGGAGGCAAGTATGAGGAATGCTATCAAAAGCTCCTTTGAGGTCTAAGTAGACAACAAGACAATATTTACTGCTTCTGAGAGAGGTGCGGATTTCATGTTCAAGGCAAAGTATTTGATCGAGTGTGGAGCATTGCGGTCGAAATCCAGCTTGGAGTGACGGTATAATATTATTACATTCTAGATACCATTGGAGGCGAGTATGTACTAGTCTTTCCATGACTTTACTGAGACATGATAGTAGGGAAATAGGTCTATATGACGCAGGTTGGGATGGGTCTTTTCCTGGTTTAAGGAACGGAAGAATAATACTGGTCTGCCATTGTGAGAGAATATTTCCGTGAGTCCAGCATAGGTTGTAATAGTTTAGGAGAGTACTATGTGCAGTTGATGGGAGATGTTTTATGAGTTCATATGGAATTCCATCCTCTCCAGGTGCCTTGCCAAGAGGTAGGCGGGTTAAGGCTAATTGTAGCTCGCTTAAGGTGTATATGTTGTCGACGCCAGGCATGGGTAGCAGTATGGCACGGTCAATTTCTTGTCTGAGGGGGAGTTCTTGGGCATGAAAGAAGGGTGTTGAGAGGGTAACTTTAAGACATTCAGCAAGAACATTTGTCCGCTCCTGAGGTGTTTGACAGAGTGAACCGTTGATCGTCAGGGGGAACGAAGGGAATGTTGGGCGACCTTTAATGCTGTTAAATGTAGCCCAGACTTTTGAATGTGGCGTAGTGGGTTTGAGGCTATCACAAAATTTTGCCCATGATGCTCGCTTTGCTGCCAGTATGGTTTTTTTGGCTTCTGCTGTAGCCCGCCGGAGATTAACCCAGTTCTGTAGGGAGGGTTGACGTCTTTGTTTTTGTATGGCTCGTCGGCGTAAAGCGACTGTTCGTGCACATTCCGCGTTCCACCACGGTTTAAGTGGTTTGTTGGACCTATGTCCTGAAGTTTTCTTGAGCATTTGGGTGGCTGCACAATTTATGGCCGAGGTGATTGTGGACAGTCGCGTGTTGGGGTCTACATCGTCTGTATCTGGGAGACAGACAGTATCAGCCCATTTTTTCTTATCTAGTTTCTTAATGTTCCATTTGGGGAGCGTTAGGGGGTGGGTTGGTGGCTGAAAGTTAGTAAATTTTATAATGAGGGGTTTGTGGTCACTTCCAATATCTGGTCCAGTATGAAACTGTAGTTCTTGTTGAAAGTGTGCAGAGTCAAAGCAGATGTCCAATGAGGCTTCATAATTGGTTCTGTAGTTAAAGTAGGTTGCAAGGTAGAGCGGCGAAAGAAGAATATATGGTGTAGTGTCTAAGTAGTTGTACAGATCGGTGCCTGCAGTATTTTGGGTACCTCTACTCCATGTGGGGTGGTTAGCATTGAGATCACCTGTAACAATGATCGGGTGCCGTAGTTGGTTTAGATAGAATTCTAGTTCATTTAAATTCATTGTGCCTCCAGGGTTGTATATACCCAGAAAGGATATGTGTGTACCATTGTAGGGTATTAGGCATGCTAAAATTTCTAGCTTACCATTTACAAAATGTGTAAGCGTTACAGGTTTACATGTCATGTTACTCCGTGTTAGGAGGAAAATACCACCACCCATACGGTTTGGTCTGTCCAGTCTCTGCATCTGAAAGTTTTTAAAAATAGGATTTTGTTTAGGGGTGAGCCAGGATTCGGTTATGAAAGCTAAGTCCGGTTTGGATGAGTAAAGGAATTGTTTAAGTTCTGTGAGAGATGTTTTAATGCTTTTTGCGTTCCAAGTCATGAATGTTAGGGGAGCCATTTAGGATGTGTGGGTTATGGATGTGTCTGTTTTCCTTGGCATGCCAGTAGTAGTACGTGTTGGATACCTAGATGTGGATGTGGGCTGTGCCTTACTCTTGGTACTGGCGGTTTGGGTTTGTGGCAAGTCAGCCTGTGGAATGATTTTGGTAAGGCGTGCTAGGGAGTTATTTATGAGTTTTTCTATCATCTGTTCAAACAATGTGTGTCCAGCAATGGTGGCTTTGTTTGGGCGGATGTCAGTGTCTGTAGCTGTTGATGGGATGTCTTTTGGGTCAGCCTCAGGAGTGGGTTGTGTTACTTGTGTAAAGAATTTAGTTAGCAGTCGGTCCAGCGTCTTTTCTAGTGCATTTTCAATGCGCGTGACAACAGTTTCAACAAGATCATTTTCAATGCGAGTGACAAGAGTTTCAACAAGATCAGGATTCAGTTGTGCATTTTGTGAGGGATGGTTGGACCCTGGGGTTGTGGGAGTGTCGGTGACAGATATATCAGGTACAAGCAAAGGCTGTGTTTGAGTGTGAGGTAGTGTTTGATGATGGGCTGTGTTTGGTTGTTTCAGTGCACTACTGTATAGCAGGTTGTTGGTAGGGAGAACCTTAGTTTTTGCTGCTGCTGCTATGTATGAAGGACATTGTTTGAATGTAATGTCGTGGTCGCCACCACAGTTTGAGCAGGTGAGTGTATCTGATGTTCAATCTTGCGTGTAATGGGAACCAGAGCATTTCCCACATTTAATGTCTTTGGTGCAGCCTTTCCAGGTATGGTTAAAACCTTTACATTTAAAACACTGAGTGGGACGTGGTATATACACCTCTAGTTTATGGAGGAAGCCATTTAACCAAATCCTCTCAGGGGGGATGTAGTCTAGAAAGGTAAGCAGAGCAGTGCCTGTATCACTCAGTTCTCCGTTTGTTCTTCGCATAAATTTTTTGATTCCATGGATCGGGATGTCATGTGTCTCAAGTTGTGCTTTGATGTCGTCTACACTGATGTCTACAACATATCGGATTACATATTTTGTTAATCGGTCCCCTAGTGGTTTATAGCACTTGACTTTGTGGCCACAGATGTCAGTAATGTCTGAGAGCTTTAGTTCTTCGCCATGTTTGTGGTCCACTGCGATCAGGTTTTTCTGTTTATTTGGTCTCATATTGTGCACATCGATCCCGAATATCTTGGGAATGGCATTATATAAGATACTTTGTGCTCGGCTATTTCTGAACACATTTTCCTCTTCGCCATCAAAGGCAATGATGAAAGTTTGCAAATCAGAAGAACTTAGCCTACCTTGGTTGAGCTGTGGAGGTTGATACTGAGGCCGCGTGGTGCCGGCATGGTCTCTGTTTACCTCTGTAAGTTGGCGGCGTTTCGCCTCCAATCTGTTTGCCTTGCTGTGATGTTTGCTGTCTAGGAAAACTCCATCTAGATCCTCTTCTAAGACCGGGTGATGTTCATGATCTAAATGTGTGGCATGCAACAGTGGTTCCCCAGTGTCCTCAAAGGTATCGTCAATATTTGCAGGAGAGACGCTGCGCGAACCTCCACCAGACGCCATGACGCTTCAGCCCCCGCGTATGACTTTGAAGTTTAGCGTATGACTTTGAAGTTTAGCAAATGGCGGAATGTTGTTGGTCGGTTGGTCTCCGGCGTCAGAGCGTTAATTTATTTATTTATTTATATACATACAAGAAGGTACATTGGTTTATGAAAGTAAGGAGCATTGAAGTTATACATTTTTGTAAAGCCACTAGCACGCATTTTGTCTTAGATTCAGTTACTCTGAACAAATGTTCCAAGTAGCTGTCTAGGGTAGCCAGATTGTGCTACAAGTAGCGAATTTGGCTAATTTTGAGAGACCTGGTTGATACCTGGTACCTGGTTGATGGGGTTCTGGGAGTTCTTCTACTCCCCAAGCCCGGCCCGAGGCCAGACTTGACTTGTGAGAGTTTGGTCCACCAGGCTGTTGCTTAGAGCGGCCCGCAGGCCCACATACCCACCACAGCCAGGTTGGTCTGGCACTCCTTGGAGGAATAAATCTAGTTTCCTCTTGAAGATGTCCACGGTTGTTCCTGTAATATTTCTGATGCTCGCTGGGAGGACGTTGAACAACCGTGGACCTCTGATGTCCATACAGTGTTCTCTGATTGTGTCCATGGCACCTCTGCTCTTCACTGGTTCTATTCTGCATTTTCTTCCATGTCGTTCACTCCAGTACGTTGTTATTTTACTGTGCAGATTTGGGACCTGTCCCTCCAGTATTTTCCATGTGTATATTATTTGGTATCTCTCTCGTCTCCTTTCTAGTGAGTACATTTGGAGAGCTTTGAGACGATCCCGATAATTTAGGTGCTTTATCTCGTCTATGCGTGTCGTATATGTTCTCTGTATTCCCTCAATTTCAGCAATCTCTCCTGCTCTGAAGGGGGAAGTGAGTACTGAGCAGTACTCAAGACGGGACAACACAAGTGATTTGAAGAGTACAACCATTGTGATGGGATCTCTGGACTTGAAGGTTCTCGTAATCCATCCTATCATTTTTCTGGCTGACGCAATACTTGCTTGGTTATGCTCCCTAAACGTTAGGTCATCGGACATCATTATTCTCAAATCCTTGACATGCTGTTTTCCTACTATGGGCAGATTTGATTGTGTTTTGTACCCTGTATTATGTTTAAGATCCTCATTTTTACCGTATCTGAGTATCTGGAATTTATCACCGTTAAACATCATGTTATTTTCTGCTGCCCAATCGAAAACTTTGTTAATATTTGTTTGTAGTTTATCAATGTCTTCAGCAGAGGTAATTTTCATGCTGATTTTTTTATCATCTGCAAAGGATGACACGAAGCTGTGACTTGTGTTTTTGTCTATATCTGATATGAGAATAAGGAACAGCAGTGGTGCAAGGACTGTACCTTGAGGTACAGAGCTTTTAACTGCGCTCGGACTCGATTTTACTTGATTGACTGTTACTCTTTGTGTTCTGTTCGACAGGAAATTGAGTATTCAGCATCCTACTTTACCAGTTATACCCATTGACCTCATTTTGTGTGCAATCACTCCATGGTCACATTTGTCGAATGCCTTTGCAAAATCTGTGTATACGACATCTGCATTATGTTTTTCCTCTAATGACTCAGTGATTTTGTCATAGTGGTCAAGTAGCTGTGAGAGGAATGATCTTCCTGCTCTAAATCCATGTTGGCCTGCATTGTAGAGGTCATTGGTTTCCATGAATCTAGTGACCTGACTCCTGATCACTCTCTCAAATACTTTTATTATGTGGGACGTTAGTGCAACTGGTCTATAATTCTTTGCCAATGCTTTGCTACCACCCTTGTGTAGAGGGGCAATGTCTGCTGCTTTAAGCATATGTCTGTTTTTTCAGTCTCCAGTCTTTTTCTTCATTTTTTTCAGTCTCCAATGTCTGTTTTTTTTTAAAGAGCGCTGTTTGTCGACAGAATTGTATTTGTGCTGCTTTTTCAGCTATGTTTTCATTCCCATTCTCATTTTCATTCATTTTCATTCCCATTCTCATTCTCCCATTCTCATTTATGTTTTCAATTAAATCCCTTAAATCCTCTTTGACTATTGGAGCCATCTATAGATTTCCCAATACTAACATAGCTTCTTTCTCAGACAACCTAAGGAATCTTATTATAAACAACAATCTCAACAAAAACCACTTCATTCTGGGAGGAGATTTTAATATTGACCTGGGTCAACAAAATTGCTCTCAAGTTGACTATTTCCTTAACAGCATGAACTCCTGTATGCTAATCCCCACAATCACCAAACCTACCCGAGTCACTCAAACATCAGCCACTACCTTGGACCACATATGGACAAACATAACAGCTCCCCTTGTATCTGGTATAATCTACGACAGAACAACTGACCACTATCCTACCTTTCTCATAGCGAACATGGACATAACACCACCAAAAAGCAAGAAACATTCATTTAGGCTACACAGTGAATCAGCTTTAGACAATCTTACAGAGGCACTTTACAATATTAACTGGGATTCTGAATTCAATAATACCCATGATATAAATTCATTAGCTAACCTCTTCATCTCCAAAACTCTAAGCCTCTACAACATTCATTGTCCCCTTCTTACCAAGCAAGTAACTGACAAAAGATTAAACAATCCATGGCTCACAAGTGGCATTCTCAACTCAATCAACAAGAAACATGAATATGAAAAGAAAGTTAGGATTGGCCTAGTTTCAAAGGAAGTAGCTAAAAGGTACTCATCAATGCTTACCAGTATCATAAGAAAGGCAAAACTTGCATATTATGTGAATAGATTCAATGAAGCAAAAGGCAACATGAAAAGCACTTGGAAAACTATCTCTAGTATCCTAGGAACTAAACAACACTCACTTAACCAAATAAAACTCTACAAGGATGGGGGTATACCGTCAACTGACTTAGAAATGGCAAATGAATTTAATAGTTTCTTTTCATCGGTTGGTGCTAATCTTGCCAGTAAAATCCCACAGACTCAGACACATATTAACACATATCTCTCAGGCAGCTATCCAAACTCTCTTCTCCTTTCACCAATCAGCCCGGCAGATGTTGTGTCCATCATACATTCTCTAAAAACCAAGGCAGGGAACACCAGTGAAATTCCGTATATTGTGTACAAGAGAGCCTCCCATGCCCTTGCCCCACCCATAGCACTACTGTTCAACAAATCTATAGAGTATCACACCTTCCCTGATATCCTCAAAAAAGCAAGAGTAACGCCAGTCCATAAAGGAGGTTATCCGGCGGACATAAACAATTATAGACCAATATCAAATCTACCCATTCTATCAAAAATATTTGAAAAAATTATTTACAAACAGCTCTATTCCTACCTCGTAAAATTCGACATACTCAGCCCCTGCCAGTTTGGCTTCCGGTCCCAAAAGAGCACCAATGATGCAATCATTAGTCTCCTTGACATTATCTTCTCAGCCCTTGACAAAAATGAGTTTCCGATTGGACTCTTCATTGACCTAAGAAAAGCCTTTGATACTGTTAATCACAACTACCTCTTACTTAAACTCCAGCATTATGGAATCCGAGGCCTTGCCCTTGACTACATCCGATCCTATCTTAGTGACAGACACCAATATGTAACCATCAATGATACAACTTCTTCCACTCTACCAATTACCGTTGGAGTGCCACAAGGCAGCATCTTAGGACCTCTTCTATTTCTTATATATATAAACGATCTGCCTAATGTCTCTAATATTCTCAAACCTATATTGTTTGCTGACGATACTACCCTTATCTACTCAAACCTCAACCCACATACACTAAATAATGTTGTGAATAATGAATTAAAAAAAGTCCACTTATGGATGTCAACGAACAAACTAACATTAAACATCGAAAAGACTTACTACATCTTATTTGGAAGCAAATCATCAAATGGAATTCAGCTACAGATAGACAACATTAACATCAGTAATAAAAATGATGGCAAGTTTCTTGGCCTATTCCTAGACAAGAGATTCAACTTCAGCACCCACATTCAACACATAACTAAGAAAGTCTCTAAGACAGTTGGTATACTCTCCAAAATCAGATATTATGTTCCTAACTCTGCTCTCCTCTCACTATATTATGCACTAATCTACCCCTATCTTAATTATGGTATCTGTTCATGGGGGTCTACCACTGCAAACCACCTTAAGCCCATCATCACACAGCAAAAATCTGCTATCAGAATAATAACTAACTCTGCTTTCAGACAACACTCAGCTCCCTTGTTTAAATCCCTAAACTTGCTAAATATTTACTCCCTCCACACATTCTCTTGTGTCAACTACATTTACAAAACCCTGTTCTTAAATGCAAACCATGCTCTGAAACTCTCCCTGGACAGATGTAATAGGACCCATTATCACCACACCAGAAATAAATATCTCTTTGATATCCCCAGGGTCAAACTTAATCTGTGTAAACACTCTATGCAAATTAAGGGACCTAGTCTATGGAACTCACTCCCTAGTGAATTGAAAAACTGTAAAACTTTTGCCTTATTTAAAAGCAAAACCAAAAAGTACCTAACTTCATCTATTTAGTTTCCTACACTGAGCTTTAAATTTGCTCTGTACCTAGTGTTACCCAATCTCCTAATTTTTATGTAATATCAAACAACCTTATCATTGTGTTCATTGCTGTCTTCTTTTATGTGCTAGCCATATGCTGTATTGTGACTACCAATTTTTGTCAACTACCATTCAAGCTGTCATTGCAATCAATCTTATATTGTTTCTGCTGTATTGTGCCTACCAATTTGTTGTCAACTACCATTTTAAGCTGTCATTGCAATCAATTATAGCTACCTATGTGCTTTAATATACTTTACCTATAATTTTCTCTCATCTTCTTTTTTTTTTCATTCCATGTAATCTGTTATCATTTTTTTGTCTATAAATTTTGCAAGTATTTACCTCCATAAAATTTTCTTAGATTAAGGACCTGCCCGAAACGCTGCGCGTGCTAGTGGCTTTACAAGACTGTAATTACCATATTTGTATCCTCACATTCCTTATGTACATTCTTGTATATGCATAAATAAATAAATAAATAAATAAATAAATAAATTCCATGTTTTCATTTTACTCTTTATGCTCAATTAGTATTAAGCTTTAGTCATTTAAGTTTTTCATGCCCGAAACGCTTTGCGTAATAGTGGCTTTAGGCATTGTATGTACTAGCCCTAACTATAAATCCATCACTCTTTGTAAAATTTCTTTTATGTATGTACCTTACCTAAATAAACATTTTGATTTTGATTTTTTAAGCGCATCGGGTATCTCCCCTGTGTCCAAGCTCTTCCTCCACACCTTACTGAGTGCCAGTGCTACTGGCACTTTGCATTTCTTTATAAATATTGAATTCCATGAGTCTGGACCCGGGGCTGAGTGCATGGGCATATTGTCAATTTCTCTTTCAAAATCTGCCACTTTCATGTTGATATCAGTTATATTTACAAGTGTTTGAGTATCATTCATAAAGAAATTGTCCGAATCTTCCACTTTCATGCTGAGTATCGGAGTGCTAAACATGCTCTCATACTGCTTTTTTAGGATTTTACTAATTTCTTTGTCATCCTCAGTGTATGAACCTTCACTAATACGAATAGGTCCAATACTGGCAGAGGTTTTCGCTTTTGATTTAGCATATGTGAAAAAATATTTTGGGTTTTTCTTTATTTCTTGAATTGCTTTCTGTTCTAGTTGCCTTTCTTCAGTCTGATAGGAATGCTTCAGTCTCTGTTCGATTTCTTCAATCTCCCTGTTTAAATTATTTCTTCTCTGTATGGAGAGTCGTGTCTGCTTAAGCATTTCCGATAATTTCTTCCTCCTTTTGTAATAATAATAATAGTTGTAATGTCGTATGCGTTCTCTTTCTACATTGGACCTCTTTCTGGCTTTCCTCAAAGGAACATGTTTCAGACAGACTTCATATGCTTCAGAAGTCAGTTTTTCTATTCCTTGTGTAGGATTTTATTTCTTAGAACATTTTCCCATTGAATGTTTGTAAGTTCCCTGTTTATTTCCTCCCAGTCTATCCTCTTATTATTAAAATTTAATTTATTGAATAGCCCTTCTCGCTTGTTGTTTCTCTTGGGCCTACTACCGTTATTAATGTTAGTTTGCACTTCAATAAGCTTGTGGTCCGAGTACGTAGTGTCTGAGACAGTAATGTCTCTGATTAGCTCCTCATTGTTCGTGAATATCAGGTCCAGCGTGTTTTCGTTCCTAGTTGGTTCTGTAATCTGCTGACTGAGCGAGAATTTGTCACAGAATCTCAGTAGTTCTCTGACCTGTGGTTGGTTACTTCCAGGTTGACTTCCTGCTATGATGTTATTGTTATTCTTGTTATTGTTACAAATATTTATTCAGGTAAAGTACATACATACAAGGTAAGATACAAAAGTTGATGGATTTATAGATAGAGCTAGTACATACAATGCCTAAAGCCACTATTACGCAAAGCGTTTCGGGCAGGAAAATCACTAAGACTAAAACTTATTACTAGTTGAGATTGAAGTATAAATTGTGTTGAGAAAAAAATATGAGAAAATGGAAAAGGGGGGGGGGGAGAACATGGCAGAAAAAAAAGCAAAAATACAATTTGGTCAACAATCAGTCATAAATATTTGGCCAATTTATCAGTCCCCGTGGTGTAGTGGTAAGACACTCGCCTGGCGTTACGCGAGCGCTTTGTCATGGGTTCGTATCCTGGCCGGGGAGGATTTACTGGGCGCAATTCCTTAACTGTAGCCTCTGTTTAACTCAACAGTAAAATGAGTACTTGGTTGTAAAAACGATTCTTCGCGGCGGGGATTGTATTCCAGGGACCTGCCCGAAACGCTACGCGTACTAGTGGCTGTACAAGAATGTAACAACTCTTGTATATATCTCAAAAAAACAAAAACAGCATTGTTTAAAATAGAAGACATGGGTTGACATTTTGGGGGTGAGGTAGGTTACATTGAGTTAATTAGGTAGTACTTAGTTTTTATCTTAAACTGGTTGGGAGAGGTACAGTCTTTAACATAATTGGGAAATATCATTCCACATTCGAGGTCCCTTGATTTGTAAAACATTTCTAGTTTGACTCAGTCGTTCTCCTGTAATATCAAATAGGTATTTGTTTCTGGTGTGGTGCTCATGGGATCTGTTACAACCCTCTAGGAAGCTTTTAAGGTCAGGATTGACATTACAGTTCAGCATTTTATATATATATAAAATACACATGAGAGGATGTGCAGGGACTTAATATCTAACATATTCAGAGATTTGAGTAAGAGGTACCGAGTGATGTCTGGGGCCAGAGTTAGATATTGTCCTAATAGCAGCTTTGTGTTGAGTAATTAGAGGACGTAAATGATTTTGGGTAGTAGAACCTGTCACGACCCTGGGTTCCTTAGTGGAAACCAGAGGTCAAAATTGAGCTAATTAAACTTCCTTATAGTATAGTAGGACGCATGACGATGTGTGTGTTTGTATCTTCCCTGCCAGACGTAAGACGATTCTTGTTTCTCACAGAGCATTTAAAGACTGAGCTTGGGGTTGATTATTAAATAATAAAATAGGCAACAACTATGTTTAATAATACTTTCTAATCAAGTGTAAAGTAAATCTGAGTAAACTTGGGATAGGATTGCTGTACGTATAGTTGAGCAGTCTACTGGCAGCGAGTGAGCTGGGAAGGAGATGCGAGAGGCTCTCTCTTCTCTGCTGGCTGGCTGTGGTGAAAGGATCCTCCTCTCGTTTCTTTATTTCTGTGGGCTGATACCCAGCTAAGTATACTGTGTAACGTTCTCATTGTCTGGCATAGGCGTGTTTTAATGTGTAGAGTATTATACTTTGTATGAATTAGGTGTTCCTAGTGTTTGTATTACTAGTTATTCTAAGGGAGTCCCAGTGGAACCACGTGGCCTCCCTACCCTAAGCTGACTCAAGCTTCAAGTTCTTCACTAGTAGTACTTTACCCTAGCTTGTTCTCAGTTTAAACCTTGTATCCTGCTTATGTGGACCAAGGCTTTTAACGTAAGATAGTGTGGTAAAGTAATTATTATTATTGTTATTGGTGTGAATGTATATGGGGGTTGTTAAGGGGTTAATAAATAATTAAGTTAGTAAAGGGGTATCCATTTTTCCTGTATAGGAGATCCATGATCAACCTCTAGGCTGACTATTGCTGTAATAAGCCACTACAAATTTATTTCTATATAGTGGGGGCCGGGCCTTTGAGATCTCCCATATTTGATAACCCTTAATGCTAACTACTGCCCCTACTTCCATTTAATATTAGATCCCCCATAGCAGCACCACCAATTTTATAACAAGTGGTTGGCCTGACCAGGAGGAACTTTTTAATTGTAAAAAAAATTAGATTCTTGAGTGCCAAAACTAAAAATTCTTGTTTCCGCAGAACGGTTGTGTGTTAGCCTAGGGCCCAGCTCATCTAGCAAAGGATACATCTTGCACTGACTGGACACCCAGCTGGATCCCTTCACGATTGAGGTTAGTGTGGCCTTGTGTTAGGGGCCGTGCAAATTTTTGTTTTTTCCAATTTTTATTTTTTCATTTTTTTCCTTTGCTAGGAGCTAAAGTTATTAATGATGGCATCTAAAATGCAGGAACTGGCAAAGAATCCTTCAGTGGTAGAGATTAAGAAGCTCACCAAAGCAAATTTAGACTTGTTAGGCAAGGAATTTGGTCTCAAGTTAAACGACACGGATAAAAAGTGGACATTGGTGAATGAAATTTTACGGCATTGTATAGACCAAGAACTAGTGCCAAGTGATACAATTTTATGCCAGCCCAGTTCAGGGGAAAGTGTAGCTAGTAGAAATATAGAATTAGAATTAACACTAGCCAAGTTAAGACTGGCAGAGCAAGAGGCCAGAGTAGCAGAACAAAATGCTAAAGTGGAAGAGCAAAGGCTCAAAAATGAGGCGGCAAGAATAGTACCACCACCAACTGGGGACTCAAACTCCAGACATTCTGATAAAACACATAACGTACCTGAATTTTCAGAGTCAGACCCTGAAAGATTTTTCAACCATTTTCAGAGACTAGCCATGTCCATGAACTGGCCAAGGGAAGAGTGGGTGAAAATCTTGCAGGGAAGACTTAGGAGTAAAGCACAAGATATTTTTATAAACATGCCTGACGACGAGTGTTTTGAATATGATAAAGTCAGGGGAGCGAATTTTAAGGGCATATGAAATTACTCCGGAAGCTCACCGCCAAGCTTATCGCAACCTTAGGCCTACTCACAACCACCCGCTTACTGAATTTGCTAATAATCAAATTAGATTGTTTAAAAAATGGATTCGCTTGGCTAAAGCCGAAACATACGAGGCACTCAGGAATTTAGTCTTAGTAGAACAATTTATAGATAATATGCCAGACAATGTAGCACATTACATTAGAAGTAGGACAGAGGTAGATTCTAAAATAGGGGATTTGGCCAAGATGGCAGAAAACTACCAGTTGGCGGGCAAAAGGCCCAATAAAAATAATTATGCCCCACAGAGTAGCAAAACTTATACCCACAGCCAGTCCAGACCAGCTCATTCTAACCCTTTAACTACTGCACCTTCTGTTTCAGACATAAGTAACCTTGTTAAATTGTCTAACCCCACGACACCTAAGAGTGAACCGAAGGGTAATTCTGTTAGTAATGTCTCTTCTCCCCGACGTATCTGTGGTCACTGTAAACGTCCAAACCACGTTATTAGCCGTTGTTGGTAACTGTACCCGGAAAAAAGACCCAATGCTCTAGTTGTGACACAGGGCTTGAGGCCTTCGGAAGGGTTAGGGAGTAAGACCTCCAACCCACATAGTTGGACTTGCTTACCCCATTCTTATTGAAAGGGAGACTACTTTTGTCTGAGGGTTCTTCCTGGAAGGACGTGGTGATCTTCCGAGACACCGGTGCCATCCAGACTTTAATTTTAGAGAGTGCTTTGCAAGGTGCCAACACTCTCGACACTGGAGAGGTGGTACTGGTCGAGGGTGTCACTAGTGACACTCGAGCAGTACCCCTCCATAAGGTTACCCTGGAATCTGATTTCCACAAGGGTGTTTGTACAGTCGGAGTCACTTCATACCTACCTTTCCCTAATGTTGATGTAATATTGGGTAATGATTTAGCAGGGGATAAGGTAGGGGGCTCCAGACTGCCTATTATGTTGCCTACCCCTAAGGTTTGCCTGGATCCACCCGCCGCAGAGGATAATGTTGTGTACCCTGCGTGCGTGGTGACCAGGCCTATGGGACTTTAACGTAAGGGCAGCCTTGTGCTTGTCAAGGCGGTAAATCCCGAGGACACAAGGAACTTTCCGAGTGGTGAAAACCAAGTGGACCTTGCGGACACATTTATAGCCCGACTCGATGACGTGGCTGAGGACATTGTGGAGAGCCTGCCACCGCCACCTACCGAGAGTAGTGGGGATGTGGAGGAGAACACTGTTGAGCCTCGGCCAATAGCATCTGACCAAGGTCTGGACGCCTCCTTGAGTGAGTTACAGAAAGCTGACCCCAGTCTTGCAGATTGTCATGAGGCAACCGTCTTTATGGAGGAAATTGTAGACGCAGCAACTGGGTACTACTACAATGATCGGATTTTGATGAGAAAATGGAGACCACAGAGTGCTCCCTTGTCAAATGAGTGGCAGGTAGTCCACCAGGTTATGTTGCCAACCTGCTATAGAGAAAGAGTTTTGACCGCTGCTCATGATGATCCTCTGGGGGGACATCAAGGTATTAATATTATGTATCACAAAATCTTAAAGTATTTTTTCTGGCCCAAGCTGAAAAGCGATGTGGCAAAATTTTGTAATGCATGTATTGTGTGCCAACTTGTTGGGAAACCAAACCAGACTCCACCTAAAGCTCCTCTAAGGCCTATTGTCGTGCCAGAGGAACCATTTTCTCATGTGGTAATGGACTGTGTTGGTCCATTACCCAAAACTAAGTCTGGTAATATTTACCTAATCACGATGATGTGTATCACGACCCATTACCCAGAGGCTTTTGCTGTAAGGAACATCCGAGCAAAGACTGTTGTTGCTCGTATGTTGCAATTTTTTTCCACTTTTGGACTGCCTCGGGTCATGCAAACTGACAATGGTACTAACTTTAAGTCTGATATTTTTTGAACAATTTTGTAAGGACCATGGAATAACTCATACGGTTTCCAGCCCATACCATCCACAGAGTCCGGGGGTAATTGAACGTTTCCATCTAACTCTGAAGCAGATGTTGAAGACATCATGCGAGAGTTCCCACACCTTCTGGGATGAGAATTTACCATATGTTTTGTTTGCGGCTAGAGAGGGATTACAAAGTTCACTGGGTTGTTCTCCTTTTGAGTTAGTCTTTGGCCATAAAGTTCGTGGACCCTTGCAAATGTTACAGGAGAATCTGTTAGGGAACGTAACGTTAACCGAAGGTTCAGCTTTCTTTGCGCAACACCACCAGAGACTCAAGGACTGCAAGGCGGCGGCACGAAAGTATCTTGGGAAGGCCCAAGAAAAGATGAAAGAACGAAACGATGCTACGGCTAAGTGGCGGGTATTTCAGCCTGGCGACCCTGTCCTGGTATTAAAGCCTCGACTAGGGAACACTATGTCCCACAAGTACGAAGGTCCCCTACATTGTAACAGAAAAGACTGGAGACCTCACGTACAAAGTGAGGCACTCTGACAAGCGTAACCAGGTAATGCTCGTACACGTAAATTGGCTGAAAAAGTTCCAGGGCCCCAAGCCCATTGAACTAACCAATGTTTCCATTTCCAGTGAGGGAGGGGATGATTGTTCTGGGGACCCAACTAATCTCATTCTCAATCATTCTAGTTCTGTGAATACTGTGCAGGAGGGACTGTCCCATTTGCAGATGGCCCAACGTGAAGAGGTGCAGTCGTTGGTTGATGAATTCTCCAGTCTGTTCGGGGAGGTCCCGACCCAGACTGATGCCATTTGCCATCATGTCAAGTTGATGGACTACACCCCCCATTCGCCTTCAACCCTATCGGATGAGTTCAGAAAAGAAAGCCATCGTACGGAAGGAGGTCGACTTCTTGCTCCAGCACGGCCTCAACTGGCCGAGCCAGGGCGCTTGGTGCTCGCCCTGCCTTTTGGTCCCCAAACCAGATGGCTCCTGGCGATTATGCACTGACTACCGGCAGCTCAACAAGGTGACCATTGTGGATGCCTATCTGTTGCCCCGTCTCGAGGACTGCATCGACGAAATCGGGAACGCCATGTATGTCTCGAAATTCGATTTCTCAAGGGGGTACTATCAAATCCCACTCACTGAACATGCTAAACAACTAACTGCGTTCATGACACCCGAGGGTGTTTTTGAGTATCAAGTGTTACCGTTCGGCTTGCGTAATGCCCCTGCCACGTTCCAGAGACTCATGAACTCTTTGCTCGCTAATGTGCCAAATTGTCGGGCGTATTTAGATGATATCGTGCTCTTTGACAGTAATTGGGCTGACCACATAGCTAGGTTACGCCAGTTGTTCGCAATTTTGAAAAAGGCAAATCTTACCTTAAATGCAAAAAAGTGTCATTTTGGCCAAGGCACAGTGACGTACCTCGGTTTTGAAGTGGGCCAAGGAAAAGTGTTACCTCGGCAAGATAAAATCAGTGCCATTCTGGAGTGTCCCGTGCTTCAGTCTAAAAAGGACATTCAACGATTTATCGGTATGTGTGCGTACTATCGATGCTTTTGTCAGAACGTTTCCAGTGTTGCCACTCCTCTCACAGACTTGTTGCGGAAGGCTGTTAAATTTAAGTGGTCATCAGACTGTGCAGAGGCATTTAAAAATTTGAAATTGATCTTAGCTTCCGCCCCAGTGCTTGCTAGTCCAAGGTTCGACCGACCGTTTAAAATTCATGTTGACGCATCTGACTCGGGTGCTGGTGCAGTGTTGTTGCAAATTGGGGATGATCAAGTGGAACACCCAGTATATTATTACTCTGTGAAATTTGACAAGGTGCAACGCAATTATTCAGTGATAGAAAAAGAGGCGTTGGCGCTAGTGTTAACATGTAAAAAGTTCGAAGTTTACCTCACAGGTAATATAGTGGAAGTGTACATGGACCATAACCCACTAGTCTTCCTGACTCAGATGAAGGGGAAGAATAAATGCATCCTCAGGTGGGCATAGTACCTACAGGACTTCAATCTGTCTATTATCCACCTACCGGGCCAGCTCAACGTGATAGCCGACGCTCTGTCCCAGTTGCCTGAATAACATTCATCTGGGCCACAGGAAACCATTTACCAATTGTCATGCTTTAGTTATTTTTTTTTAGGTTCTCCTGTGACATTAAATATTCCGTGTCCAATTTATTTACTTCCTTATTTTTTTTTGTGTATGTTTTTTTTCAGAGAATTCCTTTGTACTTTTCTTGCAGGGAAATTTTTGTTTTGATTGATTTTTTTTATGTCATAAATTTTCCTTTTTCTCTGTATACTCTTACAAAAAAAAAATATGACTACTATCCTAGTAGTCACATTTTTTTTTCTCTGAAGGGGGGAGGAGTGTTACGACCCTGGGTTCCTCAGTGGAAACCAGAGGTCAAAATTGAGCTAATTAAACTTCCTTATAGTATAGTAGGACGCATGACGATGTGTATGTGTTTGTATCTTCCCTGCCAGACGTAAGACAATTCTTGTTTTTCACAGAGCATTTAAAGACTGAGCTTGGGGTTTAGTTCAGTCTAGGGAGGGGGAAGACATATCGTGCGCGCTCCGTTAAAATCGTGACATTAACCAGGATTTCGTAGGACTACTGCCATGGATTACTGATTACAGACATAACAAAGTGCATAGTGACCCGCTGGAAAATTGAAAACAGTCATTAGCAATAGAACTTTGTGTTAAATAGAGAATAAACGGGAGACCACGTGTGAGCCAGTGCACGAGGCTTTGTGTACATGCGTGTATGAGGAAAAAATAGTGAACAGTGATTCGGGGAACAGTGAAGTGGAACGGGTATCACAACAACATATAAGTTGGAAGTGTAGGAAAATCGTGCATAGAATACTAGAAATATAGAATAGTGGCAAGAGACGGCATCAGTGGTTATAAATCGAGTAACTGGAAACTGGTGACATCAACCTGGGACAACAAGAGGTCACCTGTACCGACCGCGGACCAGCTTCGCTACCCTACGCTAAGTACCTGCCATAAAGTTTGAACAAAATAACATACATAATATTACAAATATACGGTATACATATAATATTATAAATATTAAATATATAAATATATACATATAATTTTATAAAGAGTTAAAAGGACTGACATCAATAAGTGATCCGTACAGTGAACCACAAATACAACACAATACATCAGACAATGGAGAGGTGTGGCGAGTGTTTGGGAGTACTGGGAAAACGTAACGTAGGCGTAACGTGTTGCATCCGTAACAAAAGATTTCACCTGGGCTGTACAGAAGTATCTCCAGGATGCACAGAAAGGCAAGGAATTTACTGGGTTTGCAAAGATGACAGATTAATGTTAGAGAACATAACTAATCTGATGAAAAACATTCCCGAGTCACAGAGATTATCATTCACAGAAAAGCTACCATTGATATATGCGGACTGGGAAAAGACAACATTGGATAACGACCAAAACTCAGGAACAGATAGTTTAGAGAACCGCAGCAGTAGTGTGGAGGAAGAGGGTATTGTGGTACAAAATAACAGCAATATTGCAGAGCCAGGTAATATAAACGATGAGAGCAACAGTGATACAGAGTGCATAGTTGAAGGAATTGGGACGAAAAACGGAGATTGTTCCAATAAAGAGGTAGACAAGACAGACACAGATATAAATACCTTGAAAAATGCAAAACCGGAACATATTTGCAAATTCTACGCTAAAGGAATATGCAAATATGGAAAATTAGGAGCAAAATGCCATTTTCTGCATCCTCGAAAATGCAGGAACATGTTGGAGAGGGGTACATGCCGTTTTGGAACAGGGTGTAGATACTTCCACCCTAAATTATGTCAATTTTCAATTAGGAACAAAAAATGCTACAATCTTCAGTGTCCGGAATTCCACGTGAGAGGTACACAGCGTTATAGACAGGAAGATCAATATGACACTACTGGAAATTTTTTAGAGGAAGGCAGAAACAGAGTAGTAAATATAAGAGAGAGGAACAGTCAGATGGAACCACTACAGGATTACAGAGGGGAAGGGAGATACCCACAAGACTGTAATACAAACTATCAACAAGCACACAGGTGCTACACCACACAACACCCGTCCTACTTCCAAAACTGGACGAATCACTTCCAAAACAACACACCCTGGATGCAAACACAGTGGCCTCCTTACCAGAGCCTCAGATATTAACACCAAGTAAGGCATTCAGCATTCCGCTAACACGATAACATCATTTATATTTGCCAACATCCAGGGTATAAAAACACGCAAATCCAACAAAGTTCACTTTATTGATGGTCTCCTTCATGAGGCAAATGCAGTGTTTGCAGCCCTAACAGAAACCCACACAAAGGACTATCATGATGGTGAAATATGGATCTCAGAGTACAATCTTTTCAGATGTGATAGGAAACACCGGCTTCAGGGTGGGGTCAACCTCTACATCAAAGACACACTCATCTGTACTGAGCTGCTAAACACCTCAAATGATATGGTGGAAGTGCTGATAATCAAAATTGAGATTCTAAATGTAGTTATTGTGCTTGTATATAAGTCACCGGAGGCAAACCCTCAGCAGTTTAAAGACCAACTAATGAAAATAGAACACTGCTTGGAAAACCTCACTAATCCAGCTCCGAACATCATCCTGCTTGGGGACTTTAACCTACAGCACCTGAAATGGAAGCACCTGGCTAATACAGTAATATCAGAAAGAATACCAGGAAGTAGCCTAAATGAACAGGCACATGCAAATGACCTGCTACGGATGTGCGACAGGTTTGCCTTAAACCAGCAAATAGAAGAACCAACTAGGAAGGAGAACACGCTGGACCTCATTTTCACTAATAATGATGAATTGATCAGGAACATAATGGTTACAAATACCTGTTACTCAGATCACAACTTAATTGAAGTTATGACAACCATGGGGAGTAGATCTTCAAAACCAGTCCAGATTCCCGGTGGAGGAGATTTCAGCAAATTCAACTTCAATAATAAACAGATAAACTGGGAGCAAATAAACCAGGACTTCACAGAAATAAACTGGGAAGAACAGCTAGAAAATGCAAACCTGAACCAGTGCCTGGAAAAAATAAGCTCAGTAGCACTAGAAATATGTTCAAACCGCATACCCCTAAGAAAAAAGAGAAAGAGATGCAGATTGGAACGGGAACGTCGTTCCCTATATAGGCGAAGAAAACGAATTGCGGAACAACTTGAGAGTCGCACCTTATCTCAAGAACGGCGAAGAAGGTTAGGTAGAGAAATAGAAACAATTGAACTCAAGCTACAAGAATCATACAAAACCCAGGAGAGGCAAAGAGAGCAAAAGGCCATCAGTGAAATAGAGAGAAATCCGAAATATTTTTTCTCCTATGCAAAATCAAGATGAAAAACCACATCTAGTATCGGGCCCCTGCAAAAGGGAGATGGAACTTTCACCGATGACAACAAAGAAATGAGCGAGCTACTGAGGAAGCAGTACGACTCTGTTTTCAGTGAGCCATTAAACGCACTAAAGATTGATAACCCAAATGAATTTTTCATGGATATGATACTGTCATGTTCACAGAAAATGGTACCATCCGTTTTCTATGTGCGGCGGAGCAGACGCCAGAGAGAAGGTAAACAAGAGCGTACAGGGCGCCTGCCCAGCTTGGTAGCTACTAGTCATGTAATTGTTTATATACGTATTAAAGTCAGTAACTAAGCAATGACTTTCCATCAACCTTACAATCAAGATTTCCTCAGTAACACACAAACACCACATTGGCGACGAGGATGAACTGGGAGCGCAGGTATTTTGTTCAACTTCGAACAAGGAAGGAGCATGCTGTCTCGCCCAGAGGAGGAAGGAGAAGTCGTGCTGTGAGCACCATACCCAATGCTGTGTGCTAACCAATGCTTTGTGCTAAACGATGCTATGTGCTAACCAATGCTATGTGCTAACCAATGCTATGTGCTACCCCAAGCTATGTGCTGACTGAAGAAGCTGTGTTCTAAGGAATCTGCCGACGCCGTGTACGAAACGACGCTTTGATGTGTACAAAATCTGATGTTTTGGTTACGAAGCGACGCTTCGTGCTACAAAATTCTTCACGCTGAACTGACTGCTGTACCGACTGCTGTACCAACTGCTGTACCAACTGCTGTGCCAACTGCTGTGCTGCTGTGAGTAGGAGCAACACATGTACACAAGGGCTAGGTAAAATGATGTAATAGTAATTACATCCTGATGTAATAGGACTAATGGAAACAAAATTGTCAGGAGTCATAACAGATGCTGTGTTTCAAAAGGACTACTATATAGTAAGGAAAGAGAGGGAAGGGAGAGGAGGTGGAGGAGTGGCCCTGCTGATAAGGAAGGACTGGAGTTTTGGTGAGATGGAAATTCCGGGCTGTGACGGATTCAGAGATTACATAACAGGAACTATAACAATGGTGGACCTAAGATAATTGTGGCAGTCATTTACAACCCTCCCCTAAATGACAGAAGACCTAGACAGGAGTTTGATAGGAACAACATGGCAACCATTAATATAATAGAGAGAGCAGCTTCAGTTGCCTGCAGGAATGGCTCAAGACTCTTAATCATGGGTGATTTTTACCATGGAAAGATAGACTGGGAGAATGGGGACCCACATGGTTATCTTGAGATGATTTCGGGGTATTTTAGTGTCCCCGCGGCCCGGTCCTCGACCAGGCCTCCACCCCCAGGAAGCAGCCCATGACAGCTGACTAACACCCAGGTACCTATTTTACTGCTAGGTAACGGGGGCATAGGGTGAAAGAAACTCTGCCCATTGTTTCTCGCCGGCGCCTGGGATCGAACTCAGGACCACAGGATCACAAGTCCAGCGTGCTGTCCGCTCGGCCGACCGGCTCCCTGGTGGTGCAGATACGTGGCGAGCTAAACTCTTGGAAGTGGCAACAAGGAACTTTCTGAGCCAGCATGTCAAGGAACCCACAAGAGTGAGAGGCAATGATGAACCAGCTAGACTCGACTTGATATTCACCCTGAATGAGTCAGAAATAAGGGAAGTCAAAGTTGAAGCCCCCATAGGAATGAGTGACCACAGTGTACTGACCTTTGAGTACTTGGTGGAGGTAGAGATAACCTATCCAAGGATGGGAGTGGAGGGGAAAAGACTGAATTACCGAAGAGGAAAATATGACGAGATGAGGAACTTCCTCAGGGGAATACCATGGGAAACAGAACTTAGAGACAAGAATGTGCAGGTCATGATGGATTTTGTCACCCAGAAGTGCCAGGAAGCTGCAGACAGGTTTATCCCCGTCCAAAAGGAGAAAAACGAAAAACAACAGAAAACCCCATGGTTCAGCCAGGAATGTAAGGTAGCGAAACAACTGAGTAAAAGAACATGGAGAAACTACAGAAATAACAGAACACCAGAGAGCAGGGAGAGATACCAGAGGGCCAGAAATAAGTACATCAGAGTGAGGAGGGAAGCAGAGAGACAGTTTGAAAATGACATTGCGAGTAAAGCCAAGACCCAACCAAAGCTGCTCCACAGCCACATCAGGAGGAAAACAGCAGTGAAGGAACAAGTGATGAAGCTGCGGAAAGGGGAGAACAGATACACAGAGAATGACAAGGAGGTGTGTGAAGAACTTAACAAGATATTCCAGGAGGTCTTCAGAATAGAACAAGAAGCCCCTGCACTAATTGAGGAGGCGGCAAACCAAGCAACCTTGGAGGAATTTGACCTCACCAGTGATGAGGTCAAAAGGTGTCTGCTGGAGCTGGATATGACAAAGGCTGTTGGGCCTGATAGAATCTCACCATGGATACTAAAGGAAGGTGCAGAAGCACTAAGTGTGCCACTCTCTATGGTGTATAACAGGTCACTGGAAACAGGAGACTTACCAGAAAGTTGGAAGACAGCTAACGTGGTCCCAATATACAAAAAGGGTGACAGGCAAGAGGCACTGAATTACAGGCCAGTTTCCTTAACTTATATACCATGCAAGGTGATGGAGAAGATTGTGAGGAAAAGGCTCGTAGAGCATCTGGAGGGAAATAACTTTGTAACGCACCACCAACATGGGTTCAGAGATGGTAAATCGTGCCTCACAGGTTTATTAGAATTTTATGACCAGGCAACGAAAATTCGGCAGGAAAGAGAAGGGTGGGCCGACTGCATTTTCCTGGATTGCCAAAAAGCCTTTGACACAGTACCCCATAAAAGGCTGTTAAAAAAGTTGGAGCAACAGGCAGGAGTAAAAGGGAAGGTGCTCCAGTGGATAAGGGAGTACTTAAGCAACAGGAAACAGCGAGTAACGGTGAGGGGGGGGGGGGGACATCAGAGTGGCGAGATGTCACCAGCGGAGTCCCACAGGGCTCAGTACTTGGACCCATCCTGTTTCTAATATATGTGAACGATCTTCCAGAGGGTATAGATTCATTCCTCTCGATGTTTGCTGATGATGCAAAAATTATGAGAAGAATCAAGACGGATGAAGATAGACAGAGACTACAGGATGACCTGGATAAACTGGAGTAATGGTCTAGAAAATGGCTGCTAAAGTTCAACTCGGGAAAGTGTAAGGTGATGAAATTAGGCGAAGGGAGCAGGAGGCTGAACACAAGGTATCATCTGGGAGGGGAAATCCTGCAAGAGTCAAATAGAGAGAAGGATCTGGGGGTTGATATCACACCGAACCTGTCCCCAGAGGCCCACATCAAAAGAATATCAACAGCGGCATATGCTAGACTGGCCAACATAAGAACTGCCTTCAGAAACTTGTGTAAGGAATCTTTCAGAACCCTGTATACCACTTATGTACGACCAATCCTGGAGTATGCAGCTCCAGCCTGGAGTCCATACCTAGTTAAACACAAGACAAAGTTAGAGAAGATTCAGCGGTATGCCACCAGGCTCGTCCCGGAACTGAGAGGATTGAGCTACGAGGAAAGGCTAAAGGAGCTGAACCTCACATCCCTGGAAAACAGAAGAGTAAGGGGAAACATGATAACCACCTACAAAATTCTCAGGGGAATTGACAGGGTGGACAAAGACAAACTCTTCAGCACGGGTGGGACACGAACAAGGGGACACAGGTGGAAACTTAGTACCCAGATGAGCCACAGAGACGTTAGAAAGAATTTTTTCAGTGTCAGAGTAGTTAATAAATGGAATGCACTAGGAAGTGATGTGGTGGAGGCTGACTCCATACACAGTTTCAAATGTAGATATGATAGAGCCCAGTAGGCTCAGGAATCTGTACACCGGTTGATTGACAGTTGCGAGGCGGGACCAAAGAGCCAAAGCTCAACCCCCGCAAGCACAATTAGGTGAGTACAATTAGGTGAGTAAGAAGTCAGTTGCTGCTATATTGTGCACTGTTGTGAACTTTTGCATTAAAATGCTTGTGTGCTTTGCAAAATTAAAGTAATTACAGTGAATTCTTAACTAACATATACAGTGCAGTAAGTGTTTAATATTCTGAGGAACATTTAAGTGATAAGTTACATTTATTCAGTAAAAATGGCAAATATACCTCAGTTTCCTGCATTTGATCCTGACTGTGACCAGACAAACCTGTCACAGAGGTGGATCAAATGGCTTAAAAGGTTTGAAAATTTGTTGATAGTTTCTGGCATCAAAAGTGCTGAAAGAAAGCGTGCCTTTCTACTTCATTATGCAGGTGATAGAGTTTGTGACATCTTTGATACACTGAAAGACACTGGTGGTGCCAAAGATTATGACACTGCCAAAGTCAAACTAACAGAGCATTTCAAACCAAGACAAAATACTGCCATGAAAATTATGCATTTCAGGAGAGCCAGACAACTCTCTAATGAAACCGTTGATCAATACCACACACGTCTGCAGGGCTTAGCAGCCCATTGTGAGTTTGCTGATGTTGACAAAGAAATCAAACAGCAAATAACTGAAACATGCACATCTACACGTCTTCGTCGAAGAGCTCTAGAACTTGTTGATGATGACAGTTCTCTTACCAAGATACTGGATATTGCTCGTCGAATGGAAGCTGCTGCACGTGATGCTCGTGTCATGGAGTGCAGTGCCAACAACGGTTCTGCCACTGTTACTAACAGTCATGAGGTATGTAAGGTTCAGGGAGGACACCGTGATCAAAGAAGATATCATGCCAAACCTAACAGTAAATTGAGCCGAGAACCACATCACAACTGGAGTCATGGAACAAGATTCAAGCAGTCACAACGATTCACATCAGAGGGTGTCAACAATAAATGTTACAGTTGTGGAGGAGACTACCCACACCAAGGTAATGTTTGTCCTGCTCAAGGTGAGAAGTGCTATGAGTGTGGAAAACTGGGTCATTTTGGCGCTATGTGTCGTTCTGCACTAAAGAAACCACAGTCAGTGAATAAAAGCACTGTACGAGGATCAGGTCATAGGGGTCGAGGAGACGAACACAATATTGCACCTCATATCCAGAATGTTAATAATGTACAAGACAACATTTCATTACAACCAGTCTCAGATGACAGTGAATGTGATTACACTTATGGAGTACAATCAATCACAGAATGGAATGATCTTCCAAACAACCCAGAGAGTATAGTATACATTGCTTTATTTGTCTCAAAGTTCTTATTGACACTGGATCAAACATTGACACCATTGCTGAGTGCCACTATGAAAAATTTAAAAAACAGTTCCCAAAGCTTGAAAACTATAATGGCAAAGCCACTGCCTAATGCTTCAAAGGTAGCCTTGCCAGTGATTGGAACTTTCACTGCAGAGATTAAGTCAAAGAATGCAATGCTCATTACTACATTCCATGTTGTTAGGAATGCAAAGGAGTCTTTACTCAGTTACAAGACTTCAACCAAATTGGGGCTACTTCAGCTTTCTAATGCTGTAGCAGTGGAATCTGCAAACAATGTTGATGGTACTGTTGCTGAATTTTCTGATCGATTTAAATCCATAGGTTGTTATACTGATAGCAAAGTACATCTGCATATCGACCCAGATGTAATTCCAGTTGCCCAACCACATCGCCGACAACCATTCCATACTCGCAAGAAAGTCGATGCCGAACTGGATAGGCTGATGGAACTAGATATCATTGAACCAGTAACAGGCCCAACACCACGGGTAAGCCCAATTGTCACTACACCAAAGCCGAAGAATCCAGATGAGATACGCATTTGTGTGGACATGCGTGTTCCCAACAAGGCAATAATGCGTGAACGCCATCCTACACCCAGTGTAGATGATATGATTTACCGCTTGAATGGTGCAACTGTATTCAGCAAGTTAGATTTAAACAAGGGCTATCATCAGCTTGAACTTGATGATGAGAGTCGCTTCATCACAACGTTTACGACACATCGAGGTCTGTATAGGTACAAGCGCCTGAGTTTTGGTATCAACAGTGCTGCCGAGGTATTCCAGCACATCATCAGCCAGGTATTGCAAGATATACCTAATGCTGACAACATGTCTGATGACATCATTGTTTATGGCCGTACCCAAGCTGAACACGACAAAGCTCTTCGTGCAACATTGCAACGCTTACGAGAAAAGAATCTGACGTTAAACCGAGCAAAGTGTGAGTTCAATCAACATAAAATTGAAATCTTTGGACATGTACTCAGTGACAAAGGTCTGTCTCCAGATCCTAAGAAAGTTGCAGATATCAAGAATGCTGCACCTCCTTCAACGTCCACTGAAGTACATAGTTTTCTGGGAATGGCAAACTACTGTTCTCGCTTCATTCCAGATTTTGCTACCATTACAAAGCCTCTACGTGAGCTCCTGAAGAAAAATGCATCATGGTACTGGAGCGATATCGAGCAAAATGCATTTAATGCTGTGAAAGATGGACTAGTAGAGAATGCGACTGCTGCATACTTTGATCCATCAATGGACACTGAGTTAACGGTGGATGCTAGTCCTGTTGGTTTAGGTGCTGTTTTAGCCCAACACAAACCTGGTCAACCAGATTCCAGAGTAGTAATTGCTTACGCCAGCCGTTTTCTCACAGATGTTGAGCAACGATACAGTCAGACAGAGAAGGAAGCTCTTGCTCTTGTATGGGGCTGTGAACACTTCAATGTGTATCTGCTTGGTGCACCCTTCACCACAATAGTCACTGACCACAAACCGTTGGAGACCATCTTCAATAATCCAAAGTCCAAACCACCAGCTCGCATTGAGAGATGGGCTCTTCGTCTGCAACCATACAACTTTACGGTGAAATACAAGCCGGGTGCAGGCAATCCCGTTGATTACATCAGTCGACATCCTGCCAACAGTTTCACCATCACCAAGCATCAGCAAGTTGCCGAGGAATATGTACACTCTGTAACCTGTGATGCAGTCCCATCAATATGACCTGTGTTCCTATCAAACTCCTGTCTAGGTCTTCTGTCATTTAGGGGAGGGTTGTAAATGACTGCCACAATTATCTTAGGTCCACCATTGTTATAGTTAATGTTATGTAATCTCTGAATCCGTCACAGCCCGGAATTTCCATCTCATCAAAACTCCAGTCCTTCCTTATCAGCAGGGCCACTCCTCTACCTCCTCTCCCTTCCCTCTCTTTCCTTACTATATAGTAGTCCTTTTGAAACACAGCATCTGTTATGACTCCTGACAATTTTGTTTCCATTAGTCCTATTACATCAGGATGTAATTACTATTACATCATTTTACCTAGCCCTTGTGTACATGTGTTGCTCCTACTCACAGCAGCACAGCAGTTGGCACAGCAGTTGGTACAGCAGTTGGTACAGCAGTCGGTACAGCAGTCAGTTCAGCGTGAAGAATTTTGTAGCACGAAGCGTCGCTTCGTAACCAAAACATCAGATTTTGTACACATCAAAGCGTCGTTTCGTACACGGCGTCGGCAGATTCCTTAGAACACAGCTTCTTCAGTCAGCACATAGCTTGGGGTAGCACATAGCATTGGTTAGCACATAGCATTGGTTAGCACATAGCATCGTTTAGCACAAAGCATTGGTTAGCACACAGCATTGGGTATGGTGCTCACAGCACGACTTCTCCTTCCTCCTCTGGGCGAGACAGCATGCTCCTTCCTTGTTTGAAGTTGAACAAAATACCTGCGCTCCCAGTTCATCCTCGTCGCCAATGTGGTGTTTGTGTGTTACTGAGGAAATCTTGATTGTAAGGTTGATGGAAAGTCATTGCTTAGTTACTGACTTTAATACGTATATAAACAATTACATGACTAGTAGCTACCAAGCTGGGCGGGCGCCCTGTACGCTCTTGTTTACCTTCTCTCTGGCGTCTGCTCCGCCGCACATAGAAAACGGATGGTACCATTTTCTGTGAACATGACAGTATCATATCCATGAAAAATTCATTTGGGTTATCAATCTTTAGTGCGTTTAATGGCTCACTGAAAACAGAGTCGTACTGCTTCCTCAGTAGCTCGCTCATTTCTTTGTTGTCATCGGTGAAAGTTCCATCTCCCTTTTGCAGGGGCCCGATACTAGATGTGGTTTTTCATCTTGATTTTGCATAGGAGAAAAAATATTTCGGATTTCTCTCTATTTCACTGATGGCCTTTTGCTCTCTTTGCCTCTCCTGGGTTTTGTATGATTCTTGTAGCTTGAGTTCAATTGTTTCTATTTCTCTACCTAACCTTCTTCGCCGTTCTTGAGATAAGGTGCGACTCTCAAGTTGTTCCGCAATTCGTTTTCTTCGCCTATATAGGGAACGACGTTCCCGTTCCAATCTGCATCTCTTTCTCTTTTTTCTTAGGGGTATGCGGTTTGAACATATTTCTAGTGCTACTGAGCTTATTTTTTCCAGGCACTGGTTCAGGTTTGCATTTTCTAGCTGTTCTTCCCAGTTTATTTCTGTGAAGTCCTGGTTTATTTGCTCCCAGTTTATCTGTTTATTATTGAAGTTGAATTTGCTGAAATCTCCTCCACCGGGAATCTGGACTGGTTTTGAAGATCTACTCCCCATGGTTGTCATAACTTCAATTAAGTTGTGATCTGAGTAACAGGTATTTGTAACCATTATGTTCCTGATCAATTCATCATTATTAGTGAAAATGAGGTCCAGCGTGTTCTCCTTCCTAGTTGGTTCTTCTATTTGCTGGTTTAAGGCAAACCTGTCGCACATCCGTAGCAGGTCATTTGCATGTGCCTGTTCATTTAGGCTACTTCCTGGTATTCTTTCTGATATTACTGTATTAGCCAGGTGCTTCCATTTCAGGTGCTGTAGGTTAAAGTCCCCAAGCAGGATGATGTTCGGAGCTGGATTAGTGAGGTTTTCCAAGCAGTGTTCTATTTTCATTAGTTGGTCTTTAAACTGCTGAGGGTTTGCCTCCGGTGACTTATATACAAGCACAATAACTACATTTAGAATCTCAATTTTGATTATCAGCACTTCCACCATATCATTTGAGGTGTTTAGCAGCTCAGTACAGATGAGTGTGTCTTTGATGTAGAGGTTGACCCCACCCTGAAGCCGGTATTTCCTATCACATCTGAAAAGATTGTACTCTGAGATCCATATTTCACCATCATGATAGTCCTTTGTGTGGGTTTCTGTTAGGGCTGCAAACACTGCATTTGCCTCATGAAGGAGACCATCAATAAAGTGAACTTTGTTGGATTTGCGTGTTTTTATACCCTGGATGTTGGCAAATATAAATGATGTTATCGTGTTAGCGGAAGTGCTGAATGCCTTACTTGGTGTTAATATCTGAGGCTCTGGTAAGGAGGCCACTGTGTTTGCATCCAGGATGTGTTGTTTTGGAAGTGATTCGTCCAGTTTTGGAAGTAGGACGGGTGTTGTGTGGTGTAGCACCTGTGTGCTTGTTGATAGTTTGTATTACAGTCTTGTGGGTATCTCCCTTCCCCTCTGTAATCCTGTAGTGGTTCCATCTGACTGTTCCTCTCTCTTATATTTACTACTCTGTTTCTGCCTTCCTCTAAAAAATTTCCAGTAGTGTCATATTGATCTTCCTGTCTATAACGCTGTGTACCTCTCACGTGGAATTCCGGACACTGAAGATTGTAGCATTTTTTGTTCCTAATTGAAAATTGACATAATTTAGGGTGGAAGTATCTACACCCTGTTCCAAAACGGCATGTACCCCTCTCCAACATGTTCCTGCATTTTCGAGGATGCAGAAAATGGCATTTTGCTCCTAATTTTCCATATTTGCATATTCCTTTAGCGTAGAATTTGCAAATATGTTCCGGTTTTGCATTTTTCAAGGTATTTATATCTGTGTCTGTCTTGTCTACCTCTTTATTGGAACAATCTCCGTTTTTCGTCCCAATTCCTTCAACTATGCACTCTGTATCACTGTTGCTCTCATCGTTTATATTACCTGGCTCTGCAATATTGCTGTTATTTTGTACCACAATACCCTCTTCCTCCACACTACTGCTGCGGTTCTCTAAACTATCTGTTCCTGAGTTTTGGTCGTTATCCAATGTTGTCTTTTCCCAGTCCGCATATATCAATGGTAGCTTTTCTGTGAATGATAATCTCTGTGACTCGGGAATGTTTTTCATCAGATTAGTTATGTTCTCTAACATTAATCTGTCATCTTTGCAAACCCAGTAAATTCCTTGCCTTTCTGTGCATCCTGGAGATACTTCTGTACAGCCCAGGTGAAATCTTTTGTTACGGATGCAACACGTTACGCCTACGTTACGTTTTCCCAGTACTCCCAAACACTCGCCACACCTCTCCATTGTCTGATGTATTGTGTTGTATTTGTGGTTCACTGTACGGATCACTTATTGATGTCAGTCCTTTTAACTCTTTATAAAATTATATGTATATATTTATATATTTAATATTTATAATATTATATGTATACCGTATATTTGTAATATTATGTATGTTATTTTGTTCAAACTTTATGGCAGGTACTTAGCGTAGGGTAGCGAAGCTGGTCCGCGGTCGGTACAGGTGACCTCTTGTTGTCCCAGGTTGATGTCACCAGTTTCCAGTTACTCGATTTATAACCACTGATGCCGTCTCTTGCCACTATTCTATATTTCTAGTATTCTATGCACGATTTTCCTACACTTCCAACTTATATGTTGTTGTGATACCCGTTCCACTTCACTGTTCCCCGAATCACTGTTCACTATTTTTTCCTCATACACGCATGTACACAAAGCCTCGTGCACTGGCTCACACGTGGTCTCCCGTTTATTCTCTATTTAACACAAAGTTCTATTGCTAATGACTGTTTTCAATTTTCCAGCGGGTCACTATGCACTTTGTTATGTCTGTAATCAGTAATCCATGGCAGTAGTCCTACGAAATCCTGGTTAATGTCACGATTTTAACGGAGCGCGCACGATATGTCTTCCCCCTCCCTAGACTGAACTAAACCCCAAGCTCAGTCTTTAAATGCTCTGTGAGAAACAAGAATCGTCTTACGTCTGGCAGGGAAGATACAAACACATACACATCGTCATGCGTCCTACTATACTATAAGGAAGTTTAATTAGCTCAATTTTGACCTCTGGTTTCCACTGAGGAACCCAGGGTCGTAACACTCCTCCCCCCTTCAGAGAAAAAAAAATGTGACTACTAGGATAGTAGTCATATTTTTTTTTTGTAAGAGTATACAGAGAAAAAGGAAAATTTATGACATAAAAAAAATCAATCAAAACAAAAATTTCCCTGCAAGAAAAGTACAAAGGAATTCTCTGAAAAAAAACATACACAAAAAAAAATAAGGAAGTAAATAAATTGGACACGGAATATTTAATGTCACAGGAGAACCTAAAAAAAAATAACTAAAGCATGACAATTGGTAAATGGTTTCCTGTGGCCCAGATGAATGTTATTCAGGCAACTGGGACAGAGCGTCGGCTATCACGTTGAGCTGGCCCGGTAGGTGGATAATAGACAGATTGAAGTCCTGTAGGTACTATGCCCACCTGAGGATGCATTTATTCTTCCCCTTCATCTGAGTCAGGAAGACTAGTGGGTTATGGTCCATGTACACTTCCACTATATTACCTGTGAGGTAAACTTCGAACTTTTTACATGTTAACACTAGCGCCAACGCCTCTTTTTCTATCACTGAATAATTGCGTTGCACCTTGTCAAATTTCACAGAGTAATAATATACTGGGTGTTCCACTTGATCATCCCCAATTTGCAACAACACTGCACCAGCACCCGAGTCAGATGCGTCAACATGAATTTTAAACGGTCGGTCGAACCTTGGACTAGCAAGCACTGGGGCGGAAGCTAAGATCAATTTCAAATTTTTAAATGCCTCTGCACAGTCTGATGACCACTTAAATTTAACAGCCTTCCACAACAAGTCTGTGAGAGGAGTGGCAACACTGGAAACGTTCTGACAAAAGCATCGATAGTACGCACACATACCGATAAATCGTTGAATGTCCTTTTTAGACTGAAGCACGGGACACTCCAGAATGGCACTGATTTTATCTTGCCGAGGTAACACTTTTCCTTGGCCCACTTCAAAACCGAGGTACGTCACTGTGCCTTGGCCAAAATGACACTTTTTTGCATTTAAGGTAAGATTTGCCTTTTTCAAAATTGCGAACAACTGGCGTAACCTAGCTATGTGGTCAGCCCAATTACTGTCAAAGAGCACGATATCATCTAAATACGCCCGACAATTTGGCACATTAGCGAGCAAAGAGTTCATGAGTCTCTGGAACGTGGCAGGGGCATTACGCAAGCCGAACGGTAACACTTGATACTCAAAAACACCCTCGGGTGTCATGAACGCAGTTAGTTGTTTAGCATGTTCAGTGAGTGGGATTTGATAGTACCCCCTTGAGAAATCGAATTTCGAGACATACATGGCGTTCCCGATTTCGTCGATGCAGTCCTCGAGACGGGGCAACAGATAGGCATCCACAATGGTCACCTTGTTGAGCTGCCGGTAGTCAGTGCATAATCGCCAGGAGCCATCTGGTTTGGGGACCAAAAGGCAGGGCGAGCACCAAGCGCCCTGGCTCGGCCAGTTGAGGCCGTGCTGGAGCAAGAAGTCGACCTCCTTCCGTACGATGGCTTTCTTTTCTGAACTCATCCGATAGGGTTGAAGGCGAATGGGGGGTGTAGTCCGTCAACTTGACATCATGGCAAATGGCATCAGTCTGGGTCGGGACCTCCCCGAACAGACTGGAGAATTCATCAACCAACGACTGCACCTCTTCACGTTGGGCCATCTGCAAATGGGACAGTCCCTCCTGCACAGTATTCACAGAACTAGAATGATTGAGAATGAGATTAGTTGGGTCCCCAGAACAATCATCCCCTCCCTCACTGGAAATGGAAACATTGGTTAGTTCAATGGGCTTGGGGCCCTGGAACTTTTTCAGCCAATTTACGTGTACGAGCATTACCTGGTTACGCTTGTCAGAGTGCCTCACTTTGTACGTGAGGTCTCCAGTCTTTTCTGTTACAATGTAGGGGACCTTCGTACTTGTGGGACATAGTGTTCCCTAGTCGAGGCTTTAATACCAGGACAGGGTCGCCAGGCTGAAATACCCGCCACTTAGCCGTAGCATCGTTTCGTTCTTTCATCTTTTCTTGGGCCTTCCCAAGATACTTTCGTGCCGCCGCCTTGCAGTCCTTGAGTCTCTGGTGGTGTTGCGCAAAGAAAGCTGAACCTTCGGTTAACGTTACGTTCCCTAACAGATTCTCCTGTAACATTTGCAAGGGTCCACGAACTTTATGGCCAAAGACTAACTCAAAAGGAGAACAACCCAGTGAACTTTGTAATCCCTCTCTAGCCGCAAACAAAACATATGGTAAATTCTCATCCCAGAAGGTGTGGGAACTCTCGCATGATGTCTTCAACATCTGCTTCAGAGTTAGATGGAAACGTTCAATTACCCCCGGACTCTGTGGATGGTATGGGCTGGAAACCGTATGAGTTATTCCATGGTCCTTACAAAATTGTTCAAAAAATATCAGACTTAAAGTTAGTACCATTGTCAGTTTGCATGACCCGAGGCAGTCCAAAAGTGGAAAAAAATTGCAACATACGAGCAACAACAGTCTTTGCTCGGATGTTCCTTACAGCAAAAGCCTCTGGGTAATGGGTCGTGATACACATCATCGTGATTAGGTAAATATTACCAGACTTAGTTTTGGGTAATGGACCAACACAGTCCATTACCACATGAGAAAATGGTTCCTCTGGCACGACAATAGGCCTTAGAGGAGCTTTAGGTGGAGTCTGGTTTGGTTTCCCAACAAGTTGGCACACAATACATGCATTACAAAATTTTGCCACATCGCTTTTCAGCTTGGGCCAGAAAAAATACTTTAAGATTTTGTGATACATAATATTAATACCTTGATGTCCCCCCAGAGGATCATCATGAGCAGCGGTCAAAACTCTTTCTCTATAGCAGGTTGGCAACATAACCTGGTGGACTACCTGCCACTCATTTGACAAGGGAGCACTCTGTGGTCTCCATTTTCTCATCAAAATCAGATCATTGTAGTAGTACCCAGTTGCTGCGTCTACAATTTCCTCCATAGAGACGGTTGCCTCATGACAATCTGCAAGACTGGGGTCAGCTTTCTGTAACTCACTCAAGGAGGCGTCCAGACCTTGGTCAGATACTAAATAAAACACATACACTAAATAATGCTGTTAATAATGAACTAAAAAAAAGTCCGCTTATGGATGTCAACCAACAAACTAACACTTAACATAGAAAAGACCTACTACATCTTATTTGGAAGCAAATCAACAAATGCAATTCAGCTTCAGATAGACAATGTTGTGGAAGAGTGGAAGTTATATCGTTGATGGCTACACATTGGTGTCTATCACTAAGATAGGATTGTATATAGTGCAGGGCATGGCCACGGATTCCATAATGATGCAGTTTACATAAGAGGTAGTTGTGATTAACAGTATCAAAGGCCTTTCTCATGTCAATGAAGAGTCCAATCGGAAACTCATTTTTGTAATAAGAATGTAACATTAGTAATAAAAATGATGGAAATTTTCTTGGCCTATTCCTAGATAAGAGACTCGACTTCAGCACCTACATACAACACATAACAAAGAAAGTCTCTAAAACAGTTGGTATACTCTCAAAAATCAGATACTATGTATCTAACTCTGCTCTCATCTCACTATATTATACACTAATCAATCCCTATCTTAATTATGGTATCTGTGCATGGGGTTCAACCACTGCAAACCACCTCAGGTCCATCATCCCCCAGCAAAATCTGCTATCAGAATAATAAAAAATTCTGTTTTCAGACAACACTCAGCCCCCTTGTTTAACTCCCTAAACATGCTAAACATAATCTCACTCCACACATTCTCTTGTGTCAACTACATGTACAAAACCCTGTTCTTAAATGCAAATCATGTTCTGAAACTCTCCCTGGACAGATATAATAGGACCCATTATCACCACACCAGAAATAAGTATATCTTTGATATCCCCAGAGTTAAACTTAATCTGTGCAAACAATCTTTGCAAATAAAGGGACCTAGTGTATGGAACTCACTCCTAATGAATTGAAAAGATGTCCAGCTTTTGCATCATTCAAAAACAAAACTTAAAAAGTACTTAATTTCATCTTCATAATTTTTTACCTTGTTGCTTTAAAATTGCACTGTATCTAGTGCTACCCAATCTCCATGTACCCAGTCTAAACAACTTTACCATTGTGATCATTGCTGTCTTCTTATATGTGCTTTCAATTTGCTGTATGGTGTCTATTAATCTTCGTTTAAATTACCAATCAAGCTGTCAATGCAATCAATCTGAACTTTAATATACCAATGTGCTTTAATATTCCTACTAATCTCTCTCATCTCATTTTTTTCTTTCTTGCAATGTATCTGTTATCATTTTATTAATTCTGATAGAATTTACCTACTTAAAATTATCTGTTAGATTAAGGACCTGCCCGAAATGCTGCACGTACTAGTGGCTTTACAAGATTGTAAATACCATGCTATGTATTCTCACAAACCCAATGTACCTTCTTGTATATAAATAAATAAATAAATAATAAATAAATAAATAAATTTGATGCATCACACTATTGTGATTTCTATGTGTAATAAGAGTATTGTTCAATTGAAGGGACAGCAGTTACACATACTGTACTAATGAAGGCACTATTACGAAAAGCATTTCGGGCAAAATTAATAGTAATATAGAATTTTTTTAATTAATATTGTGATGGGGCAAATCACTTAATACTATAAGAGAAGTAAGCTAACAAAATGAGAATGTTCAAGGAAAATAAAAAATTAATACAAAGGTGATACATAAGGATGACAAGCATTTATTTATTTATTTATATACAAGAAGGTACATTGGGGGTTAAGAGAGAACATAGAAATGAAGTTGATTTTACATTCCTGTAAAGCCATTAGCACGCATAGAGTTTCCTGGAAGTCCTTAAACTAACAGATAATTTTAAGTAGATAATTTACAGTAAAATTGACAATAAATGTGTACAGGTACTTTACAGCCTTACTTTACAGGTACAGAGTATAGTCAGAGTACTGGCATAGATTATTACATTATGGAGTCAGTAGTTCTAGCAACAGTATAGTAGTTTATTTACATTAATTACAGAATGGAAATACAAGGTGTAATTTAGAACTGCTCCTCATGACATTATCTTGGAACATATCAGAACATAGAGTAACATAAACATACTATAATTTAAGGTTAATGGGCCCAACACTTACAAATAACCAAGATCATAAAGGACACGAGTAAACACTTTATCAAAGAAATGCATGAAATTAAATGACATTAAATGTAGACAGTAAATGTAGAAATTATATGAGTAATACAGTGTGTCTTCGCTTGAATGAACTATATGGGGGCGTAGCCAATTCATTCCAGTGTGGAATTCATTCCATCAATCCGGCCTCAGCATCCCCCTTCCCCCCCCCCCCCCCCAAAAAAAAAAAATTAATAATACATATGCCAGTACACATTTGCCTTTTGAAAAATTTAAATAACAAAGAATTTGACACACACACACAGATCACACTAACGTGATGCATCAAATGAACAAATCCACAAGGGCAGTGAAGAGGATTCGAACCTGTGTCTGGGAGCATCCCAGACACTGCCTTAATCAACTGAGCTACGACAGGGTTAAAAGGGTTGAAACCGAAGTTCTACTGAACTTACTGGATCCCGTAACCTCTCCGAGGCACAAACCAGGCTTTTACACAACTCCCCCCTGCACCCGAGCTATGTCAGTAGAACTTCTGTTTCAACCCTTTTAACCCTGTCGTAGCTCAGTCGATTAAGGCAGTGTCTGGGATGCTCCCAGACGCAGGTTCGAATCCTCCTCACTGCCCTTGTGGATTTGTTCACAAAGAATTTGAATTGCAATGAAATAAATTGATATTGCACGTTACAGTACTGTACTGACCCTACCAGTTGAGTTTTGTAGTGCAAACTTTGTTAGCCTTAATATCCTGAGAGTGCCACACAAATGAATATAAATTGTTTAAAGAACAGTAACTTTTCTAACAAATGTACATTATACACTACAGTCAGTACATAAAGTACAGACCACTAGAATCACACTACTGCAGTACACGTATATCATATAAACTACACTTTGTACATTTAATGTCATTAGAACTGTGTTGTACAGCTCAATTGGCACTCCCAGGTAAGTTATGGCTTTTGCTGGGTGCTGGTCTAGTTGCCTGGGCATCCTCAGAAGGTGAGTCCTTGCTAGTGCTGGGTGCTGGTCCAGTTGCCTGAGCATCCTCGGAAGGTGAGTCCTTGCTAGTGCTGAGTGCTGGTCCAGTTGCCTGAGCATCCTCGGAAGGTGAGTCCTTGCTAGTGCTGGGTACTGGTCCAGTTGCCTGAGCATCCTCGGAAGTTGAGTCCTTGCTAGTGCTGGGTACTGGTCCAGTTGCCTGAGCATCCTCGGAAGTTGAGTCCTTGCTAGTGCTGGGTGCTGGTCTAGTTGCCTGGACATCCTCGGAAGTTGAGTCCTTGTTAGTGCTGGGTGCTGGTCTAGTTGCCTGTGAGTCCTTGCTAGTGCTGGGTGCTGGTCCAGTTGCCTGAGCATCCTCGGAAGGTGAGTCCTTGCTAGTGCTGGGTGCTGGTCCAGTTGCCTGTGAGTCCTTGCTAGTGCTGGGTGCTGGTCCAGTTGCCTGGACATCCTCGGAAGTTGAGTCCTTGTTAGTGCTGGGTGCTGGTCTAGTTGCCTGTGAGTCCTTGCTAGTGCTGGGTGCTGGTCCAGTTGCCTGAGCATCCTCGGAAGGTGAGTCCTTGCTAGTGCTGGGTGCTGGTCCAGTTGCCTGTGAGTCCTTGCTAGTGCTGGGTGCTGGTCCAGTTGCCTGGACATCCTCGGAAGTTGAGTCCTTGTTAGTGCTGGGTGCTGGTCTAGTTGCCTGTGAGTCCTTGCTAGTGCTGGGTGCTGGTCCAGTTGCCTGAGCATCCTCGGAAGGTGAGTCCTTGCTAGTGCTGGGTGCTGGTCTAGTTGCCTGGGCATCCTCGGAAGGTGAGTCCTTGCTAGTGCTGGGTGCTGGTCTAGTTGCCTGTGAGTCCTTGCTAGTGCTGGGTGCTGGTCCAGTTGCCTGAGCATCCTCGGAAGGTGAGTCCTTGCTAGTGCTGGGTGCTGGTCTAGTTGCCTGTGAGTCCTTGCTAGTGCTGGGTGCTGGTCCAGTTGCCTGAGCATCCTCGGAAGGTGAGTCCTTGCTAGTGCTGGGTGCTGGTCTAGTTGCCTGGGCATCCTCGGAAGGTGAGTCCTTGCTAGTACTGGGTGCTGGTCTAGTTGCCTGTGAGTCCTTGCTAGTGCTGGGTGCTGGTCCAGTTGCCTGAGCATCCTCGGAAGGTGAGTCCTTGCTAGTGCTGGGTGCTGGTCTAGTTGCCTGTGAGTCCTTGCTAGTGCTGGGTGCTGGTCCAGTTGCCTGAGCATCCTCGGAAGGTGAGTCCTTGCTAGTGCTGGGTGCTGGTCTAGTTGCCTGGGCATCCTCGGAAGGTGAGTCCTTGCTAGTGCTGGGTGCTGGTCTAGTTGCCTGTGAGTCCTTGCTAGTGCTGGGTGCTGGTCCAGTTGCCTGAGCATCCTCGGAAGGTGAGTCCTTGCTAGTGCTAGGTGCTGGTCTAGTTGCCTGTGAGTCCTTGCTAGTGCTGGGTGCTGGTCCAGTTGCCTGAGCATCCTCGGAAGGTGAGTCCTTGCTAGTGCTGGTGCTGGTCTAGTTGCCTGGGCATCCTCGGAAGGTGAGTCCTTGCTAGTGCTGGGTGCTGGTCTAGTTGCCTGTGAGTCCTTGCTAGTGCTGGGTGCTGGTCCAGTTGCCTGAGCATCCTCGGAAGGTGAGTCCTTTCTAGTGCTGGGTGCTGGTCTAGTTGCCTGTGAGTCCTTGCTAGTGCTGGGTGCTGGTCCAGTTGCCTGAGCATCCTCGGAAGGTGAGTCCTTGCTAGTGCTGGTGCTGGTCCTGTAGGCCTACTGTGAAACCATACCAAAAGCTTTTGAATCTTAGTTTGTTTCTTTGTTGTGAGCTTCTTTACAATATCTTTCATAATATATAGTTTCAGTTAAATATCATATATCATAGTGTCAAGCAAGTAACTGACAAAAGATTAAACAATCCATGGCTCACAAATGGCATTCTCAACTCAATCAACAAGAAACATGAATATGAAAAGAAAGTTAGGATTGGCCTAGTTTCAAAGGAAGTAGCTAAAAGGTACTCATCAATGCTTACCAGTATCATAAGAAAGGCAAAACTTGCATATTATGTGAATAGATTCAATGAAGCAAAAGGCAACATGAAAAACACTTGGAAAACTATCTCTAGTATCCTAGGAACTAAACAACACTCACATAACCAAATAAAACTCTACAAGGATGGGGATATACCGTCAACTGATTTAGAAATGGCAAATGAATTTAATAGTTTCTTTTCATCGGTTGGTGCTAATCTTGCCAGTAAAATCCCACAGACTCAGACACATATTAACACATATCTCTCAGGCAGCTATCCAAACTCTCTTCTCCTTTCACCAATCAGCCCGGCAGATGTTGTGTCCATCATACACTCTCTAAAAACCAAGGCAGGGAACACCAGTGAAATTCCGTCCATTGTGTACAAGAGAGCCTCCCATGCCCTTGCCCCACCCATAGCACTACTGTTCAACAAATCTATAGAGTGTCACACCTTCCCTGATATCCTCAAAAAAGCAAGAGTAACGCCAGTCCATAAAGGAGGCAATCCGGCGGACATAAACAATTATAGACCAATATCAAATCTACCCATTCTATCAAAAATATTTGAAAAAATTATTTACAAACAGCTCTATTCCTACCTCGTAAAATTCGACATACTCAGCCCCTGCCAGTTTGGCTTCCGGTCCCAAAAGAGTACCAATGATGCAATCATTAGTCTCCTTGACATTATCTACTCAGCCCTTGACAAAAATGAATTTCCGATTGGACTCTTCATTGACCTAAGAAAAGCCTTTGATACTGTTAATCACAACTACCTCTTATTTAAACTCCAGCATTATGGAATCCGAGGCCTTGCCCTTGACTACATCCGATCCTATCTTAGTGACAGACACCAATATGTAACCATCAATGATACAACTTCTTCCACTCTACCAATTACCGTTGGAGTGCCACAGGGCAGCATCTTAGGACCTCTTCTATTTCTTATATATATAAACGATCTGCCTAATGTCTCTAATATTCTCAAACCTATATTGTTTGCTGACGATACTACCCTTATCTACTCAAACCTCAACCCACATACACTAAATAATGTTGTGAATAATGAATTAAAAAAAGTCCACTTATGGATGTCAACGAACAAACTAACATTAAACATCGAAAAGACTTACTACATCTTATTTGGAAGCAAATCATCAAATGCAATTCAGCTACAGATAGACAACATTAACATCAGTAATAAAAATGATGGCAAGTTTCTTGGCCTATTCCTAGACAAGAGACTCAACTTCAGCACCCACATTCAACACATAACTAAGAAAGTCTCTAAGACAGTTGGTATACTCTCCAAAATCAGATATTATGTTCCTAACTCTGCTCTCCTCTCACTATATTATGCACTAATCTACCCCTATCTTAATTATGGTATCTGTGCATGGGGGTCTACCACTGCAAACCACCTTAAGCCCATCATCACACAGCAAAAATCTGCTATCAGAATAATAACTAACTCTGCTTTCAGACAACACTCAGCTCCCTTGTTTAAATCTCTAAACTTGCTAAATATTAACTCCCTCCACACATTCTCTTGTGTCAACTACATTTACAAAACCCTGTTCTTAAATGCAAACCATGCTCTGAAACTCTCCCTGGACAGATGTAATAGGACCCATTATCACCACACCAGAAATAAATATCTCTTTGATATCCCCAGGGTCAAACTTAATCTGTGTAAACGCTCTATGCAAATTAAGGGACCTAGTCTATGGAACTCACTCCCTAGTGAATTGAAAAACTGTAAAACTTTTGCCTTATTTAAAAGCAAAACCAAAAAGTACCTAACTTCATCTATTTAGTTTCCTACACTGAGCTTTAAATTTGCTCTGTACCTAGTGGTACCCAATCTCCTAATTTTTATGTAATATCAAACAACCTTATCATTGTGTTCATTGCTGTCTTCTTTTATGTGCTAGCCATATGCTGTATTGTGACTACCAATTTTTGTCAACTACCATTCAAGCTGTCATTGCAATCAATCTTATATTGTTTCTGCTGTATTGTGCCTACCAATTTGTTGTCAACTACCATTTTAAGCTGTCATTGCAATCAATCATAGCTACCTATGTGCTTTAATATACTGTACCTATAATTTTCTCTCATCTTTTTTTTTTTCATTCCATGTAATCTGTTATCATTTTTTTGTCTATAAATTTTGCAAGTATTTACCTCCTTAAAATTTTCTTAGATTAAGGACCTGCCCGAAACGCTGCGCGTGCTAGTGGCTTTACAAGACTGTAATTACCATAATTGTATCCTCACATTCCTTATGTACATTCTTGTATATGCATAAATAAATAAATAAATATCTTATTATATACATATCTTTCAGTTAAAGCCTGTTTTATCTGCTTTGTACACTTAAAATCAGCTTAGATTATTAGATATCATGTGCTGAGAAAGTTTATGCTTATATGCATTAGCACTTCCAACATCTGCACTTAATGCCTCGCCACAAATTTTTTTGTTAATGATGCATTGCCTCTCTTTAAATCGACATACTATGCAGTGCTAGCCTTGAAATTGTCTATGTTTAACTTCACAGCAAGTCTTTCAGCTGCATTTCTAATAGAATCAACTTATAAATTGTTTTATTTAAAATATTATTATTGTTAGTTTGAAGTTTTATACATTTTATACAGTACAGTTCTGTATTAACCATTAAGCTGTGCATGGCATACATATTTATTAATTTATTTACAAGAAGATATATTGGGGGGTTAACAGAGAATTTAGAAATTAAGTTAAATTACCATTCTTGTAAAGCCACTAGCACGCATAGTGTTTCGGGACCATGTACACCATATTTCGGGAGCATATACGACAGGACCTGATGGCAAAGTTCAGTTTCTCAAATTTGCTCTAATGCTTCCAATTTTTTGTGCATACTAGCAAATCCTGCAACTTTGTGTAAATGATCACAAACGTAACTTAAAAGATAAGAAAATAAAAAATAATTATAAAATTGAATATTGAGAACATCAGATTTTTAAATCCGCTGGAAAAATAGAAACTATCACCAATTATTCCTTTGGTGTTATTATGCTCTCAGAATAGTATATGATCTTCATTTTCATAGATTTAGAATGTGTTTTCAGTTTAGTTTACTGTAAAAAAAATTGTCAATGTGGCATTTGAATTATACGCCACACTTAGAAAAAAAATTGATAACTCCAAACATTTAGGGTTTGGGAAAAATCCATTCTAATAGGATTGTAAAAGAGACAGCTGTGCACATTATTTGTAAAAATGGTGAGAATCGGTCAGAAACTGGATTTTTTAAAACTGACTCTAAAGTTGAAACTCTAGTTTTAGAGATAATTGAAGTTGAAGTTATTGACAATGAATAATTTAGTTCTTATTCATTAATTTACTTATATGTTTTATTAAAGGTTGTTTGGCATTCGTTCTCGAATATGTGAAACTTTTAGGTCAATATGTGTTTTAATGAGGTCATGAAAAAATACCCCCCCCCCCAAAAGAAATAAAATATAGGGATTTAGGGGATAAAAATGTATTCTGTATAAAAGTTATAAAGAACTAATCTGGTCCCTAATCATCAAAACCACCTAAAGATACAAAGAAAATAGAATTTGAAATCTGAAAAACTGTCAAAAAATTCAGTCCCAAGTTCTGCCAGTTGTGACTGATTTATTTGGTGACCAATTTCATTCTATCTTGACATAGTTAGGGGATGGGTATGTACTCTCCAGGATGTAGAGGTTACAACAAAATCAGATAATAAACAAAGGAGACAAAAAAAAAAATGGACATTGGTGAAAGTAACAGGTATTAACATTAGGCAATGCATTTTTCTGGGGGGAGCCCCGTCGGCTCCCCAAAGCCTTACCGGCTGAGATGCTAATGTCAGACTTTGGCATCAGTCATGTGTATGGAGTTCTAGGGCCTACCGGGGACCACGGCCAGAACCTGGCCCCCTCAGAGAGGCAAGGGGAGCAATGGCCTATAGAAACCCCCGTATGGTAGGAAGCATTCTATGTCTGCCATCGACCGGGTCAAGCATCCAGAAAGGTAAGCATTCCAAAGCAAACCCCTATTCTGGTGAAAATTGCTACCTAAAGCCGAACTTGTGGATAGAACTCCCCAACCGAAAACAAGCAAACTAGTATGACGTCATACGTCACCGCGCCGCTGTCTGCGCAGCTCCCCCCTCCCCGGGAGGGGGAAGGGGGAACCCCAAACCTCCCACGCCGGCTATCCACCCATCAGTTCTTCGGCTGATGCTATAGCCACCGGTTATGTGCTCCGGCTCCAGTGGTTGTTTCAGCACTGTACCTAGAGTGTGGTGTCTGTTTTCTAGGTGGTGCGTGAGCCGGGAGTGATTCTCCAGTACTTGGGCTGCATGCGCCTAGGGTTCCCTTCCCTAGGTGCCCTGTAAGTACTGCCCTTGGAACTTGGGGCCGCCTTCCACAAGTTCCTTGGGTCCTGCCCCTGCTTGGCCGTTTACTGCTTGGTTTTCGGCCGCTCTTTTTGTGCTTGGGTGTTCTGTCTCCCTTGTTCGCCTTAGAGTAAGGGACAGTGTTTGCACTGGTGGGGCGCGGGGCACTGTGCAGCTTGTCTTTACCAATCATAGCGGCCGGCTCTGTTCCGCTTGGGTACGCTGTCCTCTTGCGGGGTTTTCTTTTTCTTTTTGTTTATCTACCTGGTGGGGGGTCTGCCTTCGTTCTTGCCCCTTGTGTCCCTTGTGTTCTGAGTATTTTCTGGTGGTACCCCCTTCTAGGTCCCCGTGAGTGTACACGTCCCGGTGGTTCAGCTCTTAGAAAGTTGTTTGGTAGCTTTGGGTGCCGGTTAGCAGTACCCTGCCTGGGATTACCTGAGCGCGAGTCCTCTTATAGTAAACGCTCGGGATCCTGGGAAACCCCTGGGGGCGCGCGGGTTCGATGGATGTGACCCCAGAGTCCCCCCTCGCTTCCAGCGAGTTTGAGGGTTGCTCTCACCCTTTGTCTCTGGGTGACTCTCTGTTTTGCCTCTGTCTGCTGCCTGTGGGGTTGGTGACACCTTCGACCCGGAGTCCTGCGAGTTTGGTTGCTTGTTGTGGCTCAGTTACCCAGTTGTGCTTACAAAGTGGGTGCGGGCAGCAGGGGCGTTGCACTTGAGCCTTGGTGGTGGCAACGTTCTCGTGGTTTCCTCCCCGGGAGCCCCGGGGCTGCCCCGTTGTAGTTCGTTTTGGGACTTGGGGGTGTTGGTTGCTTCGGTTCCATCCACGCCCCCTTGTCTTTCCCCTGGTTCACCCTTCCTGCCTGCATCCGGTTCCTTACCGTCTGTAGGTTCGGGGCGGGGTTTTTGATGGTGTTGAGACTTGGGCAGTCTCGGGGAATTCCCCTTCCGGGGTAGTGACGGGGGCATTTGAGCCTGTTCCTCCAGCCGTGTTGTATGAGTCTGCCAGTGGGCTCCCTTCCTTAGTGTTTTCACGGCTGCCCCGGTTTTCTGGTACGGCCAGGGCTTTAGGGGAACGGCTCGGCCCCGGGGCCTGTCGTGTAGGTTCCCGGGGCTGGGGAGGGGCTGACTTGGGGGGCCTTTGCCCCGTTGGACCCCGTGGGGTTTTTTATCCCCCTCTAGGCGGGGCTTGTGGTTATGCGGAGTGGGGTCTTTCCTCCCCACTCGCCGTACGTGCTGTTGGACGTCGGCCCCTCCCCGGGCTCGGTTCCTTGGCCTTTGAGTCGGTTGGTTCCGTCCTGTGGGTGGATGTTTCCTCCCACCCTTTTTTGGGACGGTGTTTTCGTCATGTTTCCCCGTTCGATGGGGTTCTGCGTGACTTCTGATCTCGGGTGCGCCTGCTACTTTGTATGCCTTCGGGACTAGTGTTGGCTTCTGTGTTCTCGAGGGTTCGGGAAGGTTTTTCGCTACTTCCTGCATTATTGGAACGTCTGTCGGCTCCTCGTCCTTGTCGCCGTTTTGGGCTACTTGTGGCCCGGTTGGGCTACTTGTGGCCCAGTTGGGCTACTTGTGAGCCGGTTGGGCTACTTGTGAGCCGGTTGGGCTACTTGTCGCTCTGTTGGGCTACTTATTTTGTCGCTCTGTTGGGCTACTTGTCGCTCTGTTGGGCTACTTGTCGCCCTGTTGGGCTACTTGTCGCCCTGTTGGGCTACTTGTCGCCCTGTTGGGCTACTTGTCGCCCTGTTGGGCTACTTGTCGCCCTATTGTGCTACTTGTCGCCCTTTTGGGCTACTTGTCGCCCTGTTGGGCTACTTGTCGCCCTGTTGGGCTACTTGTCGCCCTGTTGGGCTACTTGTCGCCCTGTTGGGCTACTTGTCGCCCTGTTGGGCTACTTGTCGCCCTGTTGGGCTACTTGTCGCCCTGTTGGGCTACTTGTCGCCCTGTTGGGCTACTTGTCGCCCTGTTGGGCTACTTGTCGCCCTGTTGGGCTACTTGTCGCCCTGTTGGGCTACTTGTTGCCCGGTTGGGTTTCTTTTTGGGCTCTTTGCTTCTTTGGCCGGTTATATTGTTCCTGCTTCCTCTTTTGGCTACTTTTCTTGTGCAGTAGTCCTGGCTGGCGCCTTCCCGCAGTGAGGGTTGTGTGGTTCGGCCAGCGTGTCATGCGCATGCGCCGTGGAGTTTGTTTTGGTCTGGGCGGTGTTTCAGTGCTGGTGTTTTGCGCCCTTTTTGCTACGGTGCTTCGCTTCTCGTTCTTCCCCTGGCTGCGGTATGTGCCCCTTCGCTCCGGGGGTGTCCTGGTTCCCAGTTGTGGGGAGGACGCCGCGGTTTTCCCTGTGTCATGGGTGTGGGCCGCCTCCTTCGCCTCTCCCTGTTCTCCTGCGGGTCCGGCAGGGTCCGGCTCTGGCGTCTTCACCTGGCGGTGCTCCCAGGTTCTTCTGGGCACGGTTGAGTCATGTCAAGTTCATGCCACCATTCGCCAGGTGAGTTTCTGTGGTTTGGCGTCTTTTGGCCGGGCGCTGGATGCGGTGTTGTTTATACACCTGTCTTTATTTAGGTATATTTTTGTACGACTGAGACCGTTCGCACACCAGTGACTGTCCATTTTTCAACCCTTCCTGTCCCTTTCATCTGCATGTCCAACCCATGCTGGAGTCATTCAGGGGACCCACCTTTTTTCATGTTGTGAGGTGGAGGGGGGGGGGGTTGTAAGGTTGGTTCTGTACTCACCTGGTAAGGCTCCTGGCTGTGCTTGCAGGGTTTGAGCTCTGGCTCTTGGGTCCCGCCTATCTGGTAGAACTTGCGGGATAGTACCAGTGGAGTGCAGTGGTGCTATTGGCACATTTGGGGAACACTGTATTACCATCAGAGGTCTGTGCTTGTTACGCGACCTACTTGCGAGCATAAGTCTTCTTGCTGGTTCGATCGTGGACTTCCAGGGCACACTAGCCTGTTTTCATATAGCAGTTCCGGCCCATCCTGGTTGTGGGGGTATGTGGGCCGGTGGGCCGCTCCTAGCAGCTGCCTGGTGGGCCACCCTCTGGCCGGTCTAGCCTGGCCTTGGGTGGGCTTGGGGTGTAAAAGAGCTCCCAGTACCCCATCCAGTAGGTATCGAGCGGGGTTTCTACGCCGTCGGTCGCCTGGTGCAGATTTCTGGGCTTGCTGGGTTTTGTCGTGTCTCCGTTGGCCCTGTCTGGGGTCTGCCTGCTCCGTTTCTCTGCCTTTGCAAAAGGGAGTTGCTATTTACATGTTGCATGTTGCGGTGGTGCCTGTTGCTGCTGCTGCACGTGTGCATTGGTATCGTGTTTCACGGTGGCGTGTCCTTGTTCCTGTGTCCGGTTGTGGTGTGGCACTTTGCTGCTGTTTTGTGCCTGGGGATTGCGTGGGGTTTTTCTGTCCCTGCCTGATTGTCCACTCCTGGTTGTTCTCCTGGGGTTTTTGTGCTTCTGCTCTTTCTTCCTGCCTCCTCTGCAGCAGGGGTGTTCTGTGTGTGTTCTTGGGCGTTTGTCAGCCTGTGTCCTGTGATGTGCTTCTTTGTCTCGGTCTATTGCAGTTGTTCGTACCCCTTGGTTCGGGTACTGTTCTGGCGGCGACCCTTCCGCCTTCTTTGGTTTTCTAGTTTGCCCTGTCGGTTTTTTTTTTTTTGGGGGGGGGGGGGGTCTTGCGATGTCTCGCGTCGGACCCGTCGTTTCTGAACTCCTGGCGGGCTTGCATGCTTTGGGGAGTTTTTCTGTTCGGCAGACGTTCCATCTCCTTGTGCCGCCTGGGTTTCCGTGGTCGCGCCCGAGATCTTCCCGTGGCTCCTCCTTTTCCTGGGCTCGGAGGGGCCTTGTCGGGGCTGCTTATGTTCTGCCTCGCGGTCTCGCCTCCGGTTGGTGGTCGGGTGGCTTCGTGGTAGGTGTCCCACCTGTGTGCTTCTCTTGGCGGCAGTATGGGGTATTTTGGCGGTCCTTCCTTTTCCTGTCCCTTCTTAGGTGGTTACTCTTGTTAGCTTGGTTTACTCTCGGCTTGGTTTTCTGGTGGGGGTTGGGGGCCGTTGTCTTGCCACATACTGTCGCCTCTTTTCGTGCGGCGCTGGCGGAGCCGCTTCAGCTTGCTTTCGGTCATGGTGTTGCTTCTGCACCGTTAGTCAGCTGTCTTGTGCGTCGTTTCACCTCCGGCCTGTTCGTGCGCCGCTTGCACCATCCTGGTCTCTGGTCAGCGTGCTCTGTCTTCTCCTCGGTTGGTAGTGCCCCTTCGGTTCCGGTGTGTTTTTTCGTCGGCTCTTTCCTTTTGGCCTTTGCCTCTGGGGGTCGAGTCGCTGAGTTTTCTTGCTCCTTCGGTTTTAGCGTTTTGGTTGTTCGGTGGCAGCAGTCTCCATCTTTTCTGGCGCGGGGTGCGGCTGCTGCCTTCTGGAGGGGTCCAGGGATTGTTGGTGCTTCATTGGTCGGGCCGGGGGTGTGTCGTGTTTTGTGTTCAGTGGCGGCCCTCCGCTGTTGTTTGAGTGCCACGGCGTTTGGGTCCAGAGCGCGTTTTGCGTTGATCCGGTTCTGTTCTTCCCGGTTCGCGGGTGATGGTATCCCGGGTGGTCAGCCGTGTTCTTGTGGCTAAGCTGCCTGTGTTCTTCCCTCATGCCTGTGGTGTTCGTGGCTTCGCTGCTCTCGCTGCCGTCTGGGCGACGTGGCCTTGCGGTCTTTCGGGCATGGATTTTTGGTGTTCGTGCGGGAGCCTTGCTGCTCGTTGTTCTCGTGTTGTTCCCGGGACTTTTCGGGGCTGTGGCTCCTTGGGTTGTCGTTTGCTGCCGGTTGTCTCGTTTCCGTGGGGAGTGCGTGGTGTCCACCTCCCGGTTCTGTCCCTTTGACCTTCCTCTGTGGGTAGTTAGCTTCGGGGAGCCGACTGGGCTCCCCCCCAGAAAACCAGCGTTGAATGTAATGAAACGCCATTTTCTGGGTGAGACCCGGAGGCTCCCCGGCAACCCTCCCTCCCTCCGGGGAGCCTCCGGGTCTCACCCAGAAAATGGCGTTTCATTACATTCAACGCTGGTTTTATGATATATAACAAAATAGAGCATGATAACATACTCATTATTATTGGTATTATTATGTATTACTCGGCAATGCTATACAGGCACCAGCTGCATATCCACTTTGTGGATACTTCTTGCTACTATTCTTTGTACATCTGACAAATGCTTGCATCTCTTTATTACTGCATTATCCCTCAGTTCCAGTTAAATGGAGCTGTTCTCCTTTTTAATTTTTTTTTAAATACATTTCTGAAAATATTGGGATGAAACTTTCATGACGCTTGAGCTGTCCATGGCATACATATACAACAGGACCTGATGGCAAAGTTCAATTTCTCAAATTTGCTCTAATGCTTTCCAATTTTTTGTGCATACTAGCAAATCCTGCAACTTTGTCTAAATGATCATAAACGTAACTTGAAAATTAAGAAAATAAATAATAATTATAAAAGTGAATATTGAAAACTTCAAATTTTGAAATCAGCTGCAAAAATATAAACTATCACCAATTGTTCATTTGGTGTTATTATGCTCTCGGAATAGTATAGGATCTTCATTTTCATAGATTTAGAATATATGTTTTCAGTTTAGTTTACTAAAAAAAAATTGTCAATGTGGCATTTGAATTATGCGCCAAATTTAGAAAAAAAGGATAACTTTAATCGTTTAGGGTTTGTGAAAAGTCCATTGCAATAGGATTGTAGAACAGACAGCTGTGCACATTATTTGTAAAAATGGTGAGAATTGGTCAGAAACTGGATATTTTTTAAGCTGACTCAAAGTTGAAACTCTAGTTTTTGAGATAATTGAAGTTATCGACAATGAATAAGGTAGTTCTAATTCATTAATTTACTTATATGTTTTAATAAACGTTGTTTGACATTCGTACTCGAGTATGTGAAAGTTGTAGGTCAATGTGTGTTGGAATGATGTCAAGAAAAAATAACCCTCAAAAAAACAAAATATTGGGATAATTGTAATGATTTAGGGGATAAAAATGTATACTTTATAAAAGTGATAAAGCCCTAATCTGGTCCCTAATCATCAAAACCGCCTAAAGAGACAAAGAAAATAGAATTTGAAATCTGTGAAAAACTCAGTCGAAAAAATTCAAAGTCCCAAATTCTGTCAGTTGTGACTGATTTATTTGATAACCAATTTCATTCTATCTTGACATAGTTATTGATGGCATTCTCTAGCATGTAGAGGTTATAACAACATCAGATAATAAACAAATTAGAAAAAAAAATATACCCCCAAAAAATATTTATTAGACTTTGGTGAAAGTAACAGATATTAACATTAGGCAATGCATTTTTATGATATTTAACAAAATTGAGCATGATAACATACTCATTATTATTGGTATTATTATGTATTACTCAGCAATGCTATACAGGCACCAGCTGCATATCTACTTTGTGGACACTTCTTGCTACTATTCTTCTTCTTTGTACATTGGACAGGTGCTTGCATCTCTTTATTACTGCATTATTCCCCAGTTCCAGTTAAACGAGTGTTTCTCCTTATCAACAAAATGTTCTCCTTTAAAAAAAATATTTGTCTAAAATACATTTTTGAAAATATTGGGATGAAACCTTCATGATGCTTAAGCCAATAAGTTGGTGATTTATTTAGCATTTAATAATAATTTTCACATAATTCAAATATTTTTTGCCCAGCCCCAGCTTTTACAGCCCAGGCTGTAGCAGCTTTAAGGTTAATGCATGTGGTTTGTATTACGTAGGCTTTTTTTTTATTATTATTTTCTACCACAGACGTGGCCACACATATACAATGCTAACCAGCATATATACATTTTCTTCTGTCCTCTATGGACAGGTTTAGAGATGTGTTAAACATATAGTTCAAGGGTTTATTGAACAATCAACCACAAAAGGTGATTCGGTGCTTTTAAAATGCTAAGCTAACCTACATACGTAAATACATAGATACACAGATTTACGTATGCCCTACATAAAGTGTTCGATGTGTCTTTTACATAGTGTCATTGATGTGCATTTACAAAGGTGAAATGTAATTCTGATCAGCTTCCATATTTACTTTATGCACTTACATATACATACACACACACACACACACATATACGTACATATACATATATATATACACACACATGCATTCACATACATTTGTCTCTTTTTCTCTGACAGGGTGAGATAGCTGATAGAGAAACTAGTGTGCAATTAAGCACTTAATCACTGAAGGTGATGAAGGTGCTTTTACAAGCTCAGGTTATATAGTTACATCACATACATACATTGTATAAATGATACATTACATGGTTAATCTTGGGTACAGTAGGCTAGAGAGGGAGGGGAGACAGCCGAGAACCTGCCCATACCCCCTTCCCTTTTCCTGCCCACCCTCCTTACTCCTGCCCATCCTCCTAACTCCTGCCCATCCTTCTTACTCCTGCCCATCCTCCTTACTCCTGCCCACCCCTCCTTACTCCTGCCCACCCCTCCTTACTCCTGCCCACCCTCCTTACTCCTGCCCATCCTCCTTACTCCTGCCCATCCTTCTTACTCCTGCCCATCCTTCTTACTCCTGCCCATCCTTCTTACTCCTGCCCACCCCTCCTTACTCCTGCCCACCCTCCTTACTCCTGCCCACCCTCCTTATTCCTGCCCACCCCTCCTTACTCCTGCCCACCCTCCTTACTCCTGCCCACCCTCCTTACTCCTGCCCACCCTCCTTACTCCTGCCCACCCTCCTTACTCCTGTCTACCCTCCTTACTCCTGCCCCACCCTCCTTACTCCTGCCCCACCGTCCTTACTCCTGCCCCACCCTCCTTACTCCTGCCCACCCTCCTTATTCCTGCCCACCCTCCTTACTCCTGCCCACCCTCCTTATTCCTGCCCACCCTCCTTATTCCTGCCCACCCTCCTTATTCCTGCCCACCCTCCTTACTTCTGCCCACCCTCCTTACTCCTGCCCACCCTCCTTACTCCTGCCCACCCTCCTTACTCCTGCCCACCCTCCTTACTCCTGCCCACCCTCCTTACTCCTGTCTACCCTCCTTACTCCTGCCCACCCTCCTTATTCCTGCCCCACCCTCCTTACTCCTGCCCATCCTCCTAACTCCTGCCCATCCTTCTTACTCCTGCCCATCCTTCTTACTCCTGCCCACCCCTCCTTACTCCTGCCCACCCCTCCTTACTCCTGCCCACCCCTCCTTACTCCTGCCCACCCTCCTTACTCCTGCCCATCCTTCTTACTCCTGCCCATCCTTTTTACTCCTGCCCACCCCTCCTTACTCCTGCCCACCCTCCTTACTCCTGCCCACCCTCCTTACTCCTGCCCACCCTCCTTATTCCTGCCCACCCCTCCTTACTCCTGCCCACCCTCCTTACTCCTGCCCACCCTCCTTACTCCTGCCCACCCTCCTTACTCCTGCCCACCCTCCTTACTCCTGCCCACCCCTCCCTACTCCTGCCCACCCTCCTTACTCCTGCCCACCCTCCTTACTCCTGCCCACCCTCCTTACTCCTGCCCACCCTCCTTACTCCTGCCCACCCTCCTTACTCCTACCCACCCTCCTTATTCCTGCCCACCCTCCTTACTCCTGCCCACCCTCCTTACTCCTGCCCACCCTCCTTACTCCTGCCCACCCTCCTTATTCCTGCCCACCCTCCTTACTCCTGCCCACCCTCCTTACTCCTGCCCCACCCTCCTTACTCCTGCCCCACCCTCCTTACTCCTGCCCACCCTCCTTATTCCTGCCCACCCTCCTTTCTCCTGCCCACCCTCCTTATTCCTGCCCACCCCTCCTTACTCCTGCCCACCCTTCTTACTCCTGCCCACCCTCCTTACTCCTGCCCACCCTCCTTACTCCTGCCCACTCTCCTTACTCCTGCCCACCCTCCTTACTCCTGCCCACCCTCCATACTCCTGCCCACCCCTCTTTACTCCTGCCCACCCTCCATACTCCTGCCCACCCTCCTTACTCCTGCCCACCCTCCTTACTCCTGCCCACCCTCCTTACTCCTGCCCACCCTCCTTACTCCTGCCCACCCTCCTTACTCCTGCCCACCCTCCTTATTCCTGCCCACCCCTCCTTACTCCTGCCCACCCTCCTTACTCCTGCCCACCCTCCTTACTCCTGCCCACCCTCCTTACTCGTGCCCACCCTCCTTACTCCTACCCAGCCTCCTCACTCCTGCCCCACCCTCCTTACTCCTGCCCCACCCTCCTTACTCCTGCCCACCCTCCTTATTCCTGCCCACCCTCCTTATTCCTGCCCACCCTCCTTACTCCTGCCCACCCTCCTTACTCCTGCCCACCCTCCTTACTCCTGCCCCACCCTCCTTACTCCTGCCCATCCTCCTAACTCCTGCCCATCCTTCTTACTCCTGCCCATCCTTCTTACTCCTGCCCACCCCTCCTTACTCCTGCCCACCCCTCCTTACTCCTGCCCACCCTCCTTACTCCTGCCCACCCTCCTTACTCCTACCCATCCTTCTTACTCCTGCCCATCCTTCTTACTCCTGCCCACCCCTCCTTACTCCTGCCCACCCTCCTTACTCCTGCCCACCCTCCTTACTCCTGCCCACCCTCCTTATTCCTGCCCACCCCTCCTTACTCCTGCCCACCCTCCTTACTCCTGCCCACCCTCCTTACTCCTGCCCACCCTCCTTACTCCTGCCCACCCTCCTTACTCCTACCCACCCTCCTTATTCCTGCCCACCTTCCTTACTCCTGCCCACCCTCCTTACTCCTGCCCACCCTCCTAGCTTACTCCTGCCCACCCTCCTTATTCCTGCCCACCCTCCTTACTCCTGCCCACCCTCCTTACTCCTGCCCCACCCTCCTTACTCCTGCCCACCCCTCCTTACTCCTGTCCACCCTCCTTACTCCTGCCCACCCTCCTTATTCCTGCCCACCCTCCTTACTCCTGCCCACCCTCCTTATTCCTGCCCACCCTCCTTTCTCCTGCCCACCCTCCTTATTCCTGCCCACCCCTCCTTACTCCTGCCCACCCTTCTTACTCCTGCCCACCCTCCTTACTCCTGCCCACCCTCCTTACTCCTGCCCACTCTCCTTACTCCTGCCCACCCTCCTTACTCCTGCCCACCCTCCTTACTCCTACCCAGCCTCCTTATTCCTGCCCACCCTCCTTACTCCTGCCCACCCTCCTTACTCCTGCCCACCCTCCTTACTCCTCCCCACCCTCCTTATTCCTGCCCACCCTCCTTACTCCTGCCCACCCTCCTTATTCCTGCCCACCCCTCCTTACTCCTCCCCACCCTCCTTACTCCTGCCCACCCTCCTTATTCCTGCCCACCCCTCCTTACTCCTGCCCACCCTCCTTACTCCTGCCCACCCTCCTTACTCCTGCCCACCCTCCTTATTCCTGCCCACCCTCCTTATTCCTGCCCACCCCTCCTTACTCCTGCCCACCCTCCTTACTCCTGCCCACCCTCCTTACTCCTGCCCACCCTCCTTACTCCTGCCTACCCTCCTTATTCCTGCCCACCCCTCCTTACTCCTGCCCACCCTCCTTACTCCTGCCCACCCTCCTTACTCCTGCCCACCCTCCTTACTCCTGCCCACCCTCCTTACTCCTGCCCACCCTCCTTATTCCTGCCCACCCCTCCTTACTCCTGCCCACCCTCCTTACTCCTGCCCACCCTCCTTACTCCTGCCCACCCTCCTTACTCCTGCCCACCCTCCTTATTCCTGCCCACCCCTCCTTACTCCTGCCCACCCTCCTTACTCCTGCCCACCCTCCTTACTCCTGCCCACCCTCCTTACTCCTGCCTACCCTCCTTACTTTTGCTCAAAGCACAATACCTAAAAAATTATTTAATTTTTCTAAACATTTACTATGTTTTGGTGGGAAAAATTTAGTCATAGAAACCTTAAATTTGTTTTATTTTGCCCTAATAGGTAATACTGCGTCCAGTCTCTGCTCGGCTACCCAGGAGGATAGCAAACACAACTCTTGCCCATTAATGATGGTAAGGACAATTTTATTCTTACTGTACTACCAGTGTGTGTGTGTATCATGTTGATGTCAATAACCAGTCATTGTGAGTGTATTAATCAAGATATTTTCATTAACTAGTGTATTAATGTTGGCGTTGTCATTTACCAGTGATGGCGAGTGTATTAATTATAAATAAATAAATAAATAAATATGTTTATTCAGGTAAGGTACATACATACAAGTGATGTTACATTAATGGATTGATATATAGATAGAGCTAGTACATACAATGCCTAAAGCCACTATTACGCAATGCGTTTCGGGCAAGAAAAACATTAATATCTAGAACTTAATACTAATTGAGCATAAAGAATAAAAAGTGTTGAGAACAAATACAAATAAAGATAAAAAAAAAGGGGGAACATGACTGAAAAAGCAGCAGAAATACAAAAGGTTGACAAACAGTGTTGATTAAAAAAAAAAAAAAATAACAGACATGGGTTGACAATAGAGGAGTGAGGTAGGTTACAGGGAATTTATTAGGTAGTGTTTAGTTTTTATCTTAAACTGGTTGAGAGAGGTACAGTCTTTAACATGGTTGGGAAGGTCATTCCACATTCTGGGTCCCCTGATTTGTAGAGCATTTCTAGTTTGATTAAGTCGTACTCTAGGAATATCAAAACTGTATTTATTTCTGGTGTGGTGCTCATGGGTTCTGTTACAACCTTCAATGAAGCTTTTGAGGTCAGGATTGGCATTACAGTTCAGCGTTTTACATATGTATAATACACAAGAGAGAATGTGCAGTGACTAAATATCTAACATATTCAGAGATTTGAGTAAGGGTACCGAGTGATGTCTGGGGCCAGAGTTGGATATTGTCCTAATAGCAGCTTTGTGTTGGGTAATAAGAGGACGTAAATGATTTTGGGTAGTAGAACCCCAAGCACAAATACCATAGTTGAGGTATGGATAGATGAGGGAGTAATAGAGAGTAACCATTGTAACCAGAGTAACCAATTATATTGTCATTACCCAGTGATGGTGAGTGTATTAATCATATTGTCATTACCCAGTGATGGTGAGTGTATTAATCATATTGTCATTACCCAGTGATGGTGAGTGTATTAATTATATTGTCATTACCCAGTGATGGTGAGTGTATTAATCATATTGTCATTACCCAGTGATGGTGAGTGTATTAATTATATTGTCATTACCCAGTGATGGTGAGTGTATTAATCATATTGTCATTACCCAGTGATGGTGAGTGTATTAATCATATTGGCATGACCCAGTGATGTTGAGTGTATTAACCCGTGTGTTGCTAAGGGCTATTTGTCCCTTGTCACCCACAGGCATGTAACAAAAAAGAAAAAAAAAATTCTTCCTAACCTGTTAATTTGTGTTCCCTGACCACGAGAGAGAAAAAAATTAATCGTACTTACAAATGACATAAATGAGCCGACAATATGAGCGATGACGTCACACCCTGCATGCTTGCTCATGCAAGGTGCGTCCCAGAGGCATTGTGCGCAGTCCTCAAGCAGTCAGAATTGCCACAAATTTATTTTTGCTGCATTATTTACAGTGTTTAGGCGTATTTTATCACAAATATTAATCACTAATTGTGTTGCATATGTTACTTCATGTTCAATGGTAATAAATGTTGCATACATTGAGTATACACATGCGCACAAAAATGTTTTCCCATTATGCCAATATAATATGTATTCACATTGTTCATTATTATATTTACGCACATGCACGCACTATGGGACTCCACACGCTTCACACCATGTTTGCATAAGTTTACGTTTCTGATCTCTTTTTTTTTGTTCTACAAACTAAGCAATCACGTTGGCCTATTGCACGCTTTCCAGCTGGTGGCAAATGTTTTAGTCTGTGTGGTTGAAAGCTCTCCGTGTGAGTGAGCCTGGGTGTAGCAGCATGCTGCAGCACTGGGTTCATGATGGGTCTTTGTATGCCAGAAACATCTTTGCCAAACTTTGCTAATAACTGTGTCCCAAGTGTAAAAGCAAACGAACGGAAACTTGGTTTACGTCCAGTTTTCACCAGACACATATTATAGCTGTTCAGCATGCTTGTGTCAACAAGACGGAAAAACACTTTTTTCGTCCACTTCAATGTTTTCCCGCACACACTCGACAGTGCCCACCATCATGTCAAATTTATCAACCAAATGCATGTTGATATTATAGTCAAGAACACAATCTGGCTTATATACTGGATCTTGCATTATTCGGTTCACCTTGCCACTGTTCACCATTGCACAATCATGAACTGTTGTCAGCAAATTCACTTCTCTCTTGTCTTTCCACCTGTGATGTTACAAATAGTGATGTTACAAATAATACGAGTGGGGCTTCTATGGGGTACTGGTACTATTAAGGGGTAAAGGTAGTTAGAAGACAAGAGTATCAAATATGGGAGAGCTAAAAGGCCCGGCCCCCAAAATAAACTATCCACAGTAGTAATAACTTGCTACAAGACCATATATGTTAGTCTAAGGGTTGATCACTGCGCTCCCACCTTGGAAGAAGAGATACTCTGTAATTCATGTACTTATTTATTAACCCCTTAACAACCCCCCCATATACACTCACACCAATAACAATAATAATAATAACTTTACCACACTATCTTACGTTAAAAGCCTTGGTCCACATAGGCAGGATACAAGGTTTACACTAATAACAAGCTAGGGTAAAGTACTACTGGATAAGCACTGAAGCTGGATGCAGCTTAGGGTAGTGAGACCATGTGGTACCCTAATACAAAACACAACACTTAGGGTAAACAAAACACTGGCAAATACTAACCCCAGGTCTTACCAATAGTTACTACCAGAGTAGGTACACTTACTAATGCCCCGTACTTAGCTTAAGGATACAGGAACTTCAGGTAAGGGAAATAAGTAAGAGGAGAAGGGAGGAGAGTAGGGGTGCAGCCACAGAGTAGGTCTTATCCGCACGACACCAGCCAGAGAGAAGCACGAGCTAGCGATCAGCTGCCTCCCTCATGTCGTGGTGCCGGAAGGAGCCTAATTGATCGTGCAGCTAAGCACATTAAAGATCTTCCCCTATGCAACGTATTGTTACTTTATGAATGATTAGAAAGTATTAGTAAGCAAAGTTGGTGCCTATGTTATTATTTAATAATCAACCCCCAGCTCAGTCTTTAAATGCTCTTTGAGAAACAATAAGTCTTACGTCTGGCAGGGAAGATACAAACAATTGACATTCCAGATGCACTGAACTGTACTACTAGGAAGTTTAATAGCTCAATTTTGACCTCTGGTTTCCACTGGAGAACCCAGGGTCGTAACACTCCTCCCCCCTTCAGAGAAAAAAAAAATGTGACTACTGGAATAGTAGTCATATTTTTTGTAAGAGTATACAGAGAATAAAAAGAAAAACATATGACAAAACAAAAAATCAATCAAAAACAATTTCTCTGCAAAAAAAAAAATACAAAGGAGTTCTCTGAAAGAAAAAAAAAACATACACAAAAAAATAAAAGAACAGGGAAGTAAATAAATTGGACACGGAATATTTAATGTCACAGGAGAACCTAAAAAAAATTAACTAAAGCATGACGGTTGGTAAATGGCTTTCTGTGGCTCAGATGAATGTTATTCAGGCAACCGGGACAGAGCGTCGGCTATCACGTTGAGTCTGCCCGGTAGGTGGGTAATGGAAAGATTGAAGTCCTGTAGGTACAACGCCCACCTGAGGATGCGTTTATTCTTACCCTTCATCTGAGTCAGGAAGACTAGTGGGTTATGGTCCGTGTACACTTCCACTATATTACCTGTGAGGTAAACTTCGAACTTTTTACATGTTAACACTAGCGCCAACGCCTCTTTTTCTACCACTGAATAATTGCGTTGCGCCTTGTCGAATTTCACAGAGTAATAATATACTGGGTGTTCCACCTGATCATCCCCAGTTTGCAACAACACTGCACCAGCACCCGAGTCAGACGCGTCAACATGAATTTTAAACGGTCGGTCGAACCTTGGACTAGCAAGCACTGGGGCGGAAGCTAAGATCAATTTCAAATTTTTAAATGCCTCTGCACAGTCTGATGACCACTTAAATTTAACGGCTTTCCGCAACAAGTCTGTGAGAGGAGTGGCAACACTGGAAAAGTTCTGACAAAAACGTCGATAGTACGCACACATACAGATAAATCTTTGAACGTCCTTTTTAGACTTTAGTACTGGATACTCCAGAATGGCACTGATTTTATCTTGCCGAGGTAACACTTTTCCTTGGCCCACTTCATAACCGAGGTACGTCACTTTGCCTTGGCCAAAATGACACTTTTTAGCATTTAAGGTAAGATTTGCCCTTTTCAAGATGGCAAACAACTGGCGTAACGTAGCTATGTGGTCAGCCCAATTACTGTCAAACAGCACGATATCATCTAAATACGCCCGACAATTTGGCACCTTAGCGAGTAGAGAGTTCATGAGTCTCTGGAACGTGGCAGGGGCATTACGCAAGCCGAACGGTAACACTTGATACTCAAAAACACCCTCGGGTGTCACGAACGCGGTGAGCTGTTTAGCATGTTCAGTGAGTGGGATTTGATAATACCCCCTCGAGAGGTCGAATTTCGAAACGTACTTGGCATTTCCCAACTCGTCAATGCAGTCCTCGAGGAGGGGCAGCGGATAGGCATCCACAATGGTCACCTTGTTGAGCTGCCGATAGTTGGTGCATAATCGCCAGGAGCCGTCTGGTTTGGGGACCAAAAGGCAGGGCGAGCACCAAGAGCCCTGGCTCGGCCGGATGAGGCCGTGCTGGAGCAAGAAGTCGACCTCCTTCCGTACGATGGCCTTCTTTTCTGGACTCATCCGATAGGGTTGAAGGCGAATGGGAGAGTAGTCCGTCAACTCGACATCATGGCAAATGGCATCAGTCTGGGTCGGGACCTCCCCGAACAGACTGGAGAATTCATCAACCAACGACTGCACCTCTTCACGTTGGGCCATCTGCAAATGGGACAGTTCCTCCACAGCATTCACAGAACTAGAATTATTGAAAATGAGATTAGTTGGGTCCCCAGAACAATCATCCCCTCTCTCACTGGAAATGGAAACATTGGTTAGTGCAATGGGCCTGGGGCCCTGGAACTTCTTCAGTCGATTTACATGTATGAGCATTACCTGGTTACGTTTGTCAGAGTGCCTCACTTTGTACGTGAGGTCCCCAGTCTTTTCTGTCACAATGTAGGGGCCTTCGTACTTGTGGGACATAGTGTTCCCTAGTCGAGGCTTTAATACCAGGACAGGGTCGCCAGGCTGAAATACCCGTAACTTAGATTTAGCATCGTTACGTTCTTTCATCTTTTCTTGGGCCTTGCCAAGATACTTAAATGCAGCCGCCTTGCAATCCTTGAGTCTCTGGTGGTGTTGCGCAAAGAAAGCCGAACCTTCGGTTAACGTTACGTTCCCTAACAGATTCTCCTGTAACATTTGCAAGGGTCCACGAACTTGATGGCCAAAGACTAACTCAAAAGGAGAACAGCCCAGTGAACTTTGTAATCCCTCTCTAGCCGCAAACAAAACATACGGTAAATTCTCATCCCAGAAGGTGTGGGAACTCTCGCACGATGTCTTCAACATCTGCTTCAGAGTTAGATGGAAACGTTCAATTACCCCCTGACTCTGTGGATGGTATGGGCTGGAAACCTTATGAGTTATTCCATGTTCCTTACAAAATTGCTCGAAAACATCAGACTTAAAATTAGTACCATTGTCAGTTTGCACGACCCGAGGCAGTCCAAAAGTGGAAAAAAATTGCAACATACGAGCAACAACAGTTTTTGCTCGGATGTTCCTTACAGCAAAAGCCTCTGGGTAACGAGTAGTGATACACATCATCGTGATTAGGTAAATATTACCAGACTTAGTTCTAGGTAATGGTCCAACACAGTCCATTACCACATGAGAAAATGGTTCCTCTGGCACGACAATAGGCCTTAGAGGAGCTTTAGGTGGAGTCTGGTTTGGTTTCCCAACCAGTTGACAAACAACACACGCATTACAAAATTTTGCCACATCGCTTTTCAGCTTGGGCCAGAAAAAATACTTTAAAATTTTGTGATATGTAATATTAATACCTTGATGTCCCCCCATAGGATCATCATGAGCAGCTGCCAAAACTCTTTCTCTATAGCAGGTCGGCAACATAACCTGGTGGACTACCTCCCACTCATTTGACAAGGGAGCACTCTGTGGTCTCCATTTTCTCATCAAAATCCGATCATTGTAGTAGTACCCAGTTGCTGCGTCTACAATTTCCTCCATAGAGACAGCTGTCTCATGACAATCTGCCAGAGTGGGGTCAGCTTTCTGTAACTCACTCAAGGAGGCATCTAGGCCTTGGTCAGATGCCATTGGTCGAGGCTCAACAGTGTTCTCCTCCACCTCCCCACAACTCTCTGTAGATGGCGGTGGCAGGCTCTCCACAATGTCCTCGGCCACGTCATCGAGTCGGGCCATGAATGTGTCCGCGAGATCCACTTGGTTTTCACCACTCGGAAAGCTCCTCGTGACCTCGGGATTTACCACCTTGGCAAGCACAGGGCTGCCCTTACCTTTAAGTCCCATAGACCTGGTCACCGCGCACGTAGGGTACACAACATTATCCTCTGCGGCGGGTGGATCCAGGCAAACCTTACGGGTAGGCAACATAATAGGCAGTCTGGAGTCCCCTACCTTATCCCCTTCTAAATCATTACCAACTATTACATCAACATTAGGGAAAGGTAGGTATGAAGTGACTCCGACTGTACAAACACCCTTGTGGAAATCAGATTCCAGGGTAACCTTATGGAGGGGTACTGCTCGAGTATCACTAGTGACACCCTCGACCAGTACCACCTCTCCAGTGTCGAGAGTGTTGGCACCTTGCAACACACTCTCTAAAATTAAAGTCTGGATGGCACCGGTGTCTCGGAAGATCACCACGTCCTTCCAGGAAGAACCCTCAGACAAAAGTAGTCTCCCTTTCGATAAGAATGGGGTAAGCAAGTCCAACCACTGTGGGTTGGAGGTCTTACTCCCTAACCCTTCTGAAAGCCTCAAGCCCTGTGTCACAACTAGAGCATTGGGTCTTTTTTCAGGGTGCAGTTGCCTACAACGGCTAATAGTGTGGTTTGGACGATTACAGTGACCACAAAAGCGTCGGGGAGAAGAGACATTACTAACCGAATTACCCTTCGGTTCACCTTTAGGTGCCGTTGGGCTAGACACTTTAACAGGGTTAGTTATGTCTGAAACAGAAGGTGCATTAGGTAAAGGGTTAGAATGAGTTGGTCTGGACTGGCTGTGGGTATAAGTTTTGCTACTCTGTGGGGTATAATTATTTTTATTGGGCCTTTTGCCCGCCAATTGGTAGTTTTCTGCCAACTTGGCCAAATCCCCTATTTTAGAATTTACCTCTACCCTTCCTCTAATGTAATTTGATACGTTCTCTGGCATAATATCTATGAAATGCTCCATTAAAATTAAGTTCCTGAGAGCCTCGTATGTTTCGGCTTTCGCCGAGCGAATCCATCTATCAAACAATCGAATTTGATCATTCACAAATTCAGTGAGCGGTTGGTTGTGAGTAGGCCTAAGGTTACGATAAACTTGGCGGTGAGCTTCAGGAGTAATTTCATATGCCCGCAAAATACATTCCCTGACTTTATCATATTCGAAACACTCGTCGTCAGGCATGTTTATAAAAATATCTTGTGCTTTACCCCTAAGTCTTCCCTGTAGGATTTTCACCCACTCTTCCTTTGGCCAGTTCATGGACGTGGCCACTCTCTGAAAATGGTTGAAAAACCTTTCAGGGTCAGACTCGGAAAATTCAGGCAAATTATGCTTTTTCTCATAATGCCTGGGGTTTGAATCCCCGGCAGGTGGAGTTCCAGTGGCATTCGCTCTAATTTTAGCCTCCTCGGTTTTGAGTCTTTGCTCTTCTAATTTTATTTTTGCTAACTCTAAAGCTAATTCACTTTCCCTATGAGTTGCACTTTCTGCTTGGCTAGGCTGGCATAAAGGTGTATCACTTGCCAATAGTTGTTCATCAATACAATGTTGTAATATTTCATTCACCAAAGTCCACTTTTTATCTGCGACATTTAATTCTAGGCCAAATTCCTGGCCTAACAATACTAAATTAGACTTTTTAAGTTTCTTTATCTCTACCACTGAAGGCTCCCTTGCCAGTTCCTGCATTTCAAAAGACATCACTAATAATTTTAGCTCCCAGCCAAAGAAAAAATTAAAAAAATAAAAATTGGAAAAAAAACAAAAATTTGCACGGCCCCTAACACAAGGCCACACTAACCTTAATCGTGAAGGGATCCAGCTGGGTGTCCAGTCAGTGCAAGAATGTCCTTTGCTAGATGAGCTGGACCCTAGGCTAGCACACAACCGTTCTGCGGAAAACAAAAAATTTTAATTTTGGCACTCAAGAATCTAATTTTTTACACTTATAATGTTCATCCCGGACTGGCCAACCACTTGTTACAAATAATACGAGTGGGGCTTCTATGGGGTACTGGTACTATTAAGGGGTAAAGGTAGTTAGAAGACAAGAGTATCAAATATGGGAGAGCTAAAAGGCCCGGCCCCCAAAATAAACTATCCACAGTAGTAATAACTTGCTACAAGACCATATATGTTAGTCTAAGGGTTGATCACTGCGCTCCCACCTTGGAAGAAGAGATACTCTGTAATTCATGTACTTATTTATTAACCCCTTAACAACCCCCCATATACACTCACACCAATAACAATAATAATAATAACTTTACCACACTATCTTACGTTAAAAGCCTTGGTCCACATAGACAGGATACAAGGTTTACACTAATAACAAGCTAGGGTAAAGTACTACTGGATAAGCACTGAAGCTGGATGCAGCTTAGGGTAGTGAGACCATGTGGTACCCTAATACAAAACACAACACTTAGGGTAAACAAAACACTGGCAAATACTAACCCCAGGTCTCACCAATAGTTACTACCAGAGTAGGTACACTTACTAATGCCCCGTACTTAGCTTAAGGATACAGGAACTTCAGGTAAGGGAAATAAGTAAGAGGAGAAGGGAGGAGAGTAGGGGTGCAGCCACAGAGTAGGTCTTATCCGCAAGACACCAGCCAGAGAGAAGCGCGAGCTAGCGACCAGCTGCCTCCCTCATGTCGTGGTGCCGGAAGGAGCCTAATTGATCGTGCAGCTAAGCACATTAAAGATCTTCCCCTATGCAACGTATTGTTACTTTATGAATGATTAGAAAGTATTAGTAAGCAAAGTTGGTGCCTATGTTATTATTTAATAATCAACCCCCAGCTCAGTCTTTAAATGCTCTTTGAGAAACAATAATAGTCTTACGTCTGGCAGGGAAGATACAAACAATTGACATTCCAGATGCACTGAACTGTACTACTAGGAAGTTTAATAGCTCAATTTTGACCTCTGGTTTCCACTGGAGAACCCAGGGTCGTAACAAGCGTATTTGATAACTTTTTCTTAGCTGGCAGTCAAGTTTATTGGCAAACAATGGCATTTCCCTTCTTCTTGGCTTTACTGTGCCGAACAATCCAGTTCTATTTTAAATCAAGAACCTAGCTTGCAAAGGACTTGTATAGCAGTTATCCGTGTATAAAATGTGGCCCTTGTTCATCCATGGTGCCATCAGTGACTTTACCACACTACCTGAGAAACCATGTTGGTCGTTACCGGGAATGTCTACATCGCTAGCAGAATACAGAATCACGTGTAACACGTATCCTGTTTCACAGTCACAAAGAACATAGAATTTCAATCCAAATCTGTTGCGTTTGGAGGGAATATACTGCTTGAATGCAACACATCTTCTAAAAAGCACAAGGGAATCGTTAATCACCAGCTTCTGTGCTGGTACGTAAAAATCTCTGAACTTTCCAATCACTTCATTCATATACAGTAGTCCCTCACTCGCCAAAGTCTATCATCCTTTGTCCGGCCCTCATTACTTGCAAAATAAAGACACCTGAGGAGTATCTGAAACCTGTCTCGGGACATATATTTCCCGAAGAAAGGTGTTGGAATAGCCTGGTCTTTGCTCCAATAATCTGTGATAGCGTGTTTGACACAATGTTTCATCAACATACATATTGCCAAAAATACATACATTTCACCTACAGTATGTTTTTCCAACGCTGCAATCGTGAATATTCTGTTACCTCTTTTCCAATGAGATGAGCCGCATGAAGGTTCATTTCGTATACAATATATTCCATGAGCGGCTCATCATAAAATGCTGTAAAGAATCCATTTCACACATGTCCTCACCATTATCAGGGAAAAGGTCTGTAATCCAACTTCTTTATTGCCAAAGGCAGGAATTAGAGAAATAAAATCGTCACCATTACTCCACACAAGTACACCTGCTGTCCTGCGAGAGGCAACAGCATGACAGCGAGGAAGCATTGCACATCGTGGACCAGGAGCTAAAGTCCGTCTACGCAAAGTACGGGCGCTATGTAAACGTGAGGTGAAATCACGTGAACATGAGGGTCTTGGTTCCTCATGTGGTGCCATGCGGCAGCGCTTGGCTGGGCGAGACGCTGCTGACACGAAAAATTCTCGCCCGGTATCACCACTGGTACTAGCAACAGGCACGGTAACACTATGTTCTGAATCCACTTCACTAAAACCAGAAAATGAGTCACCTTCCTCTGACTCGTCGTCCAAAATATCCTCGTACTCTAAATAAGCACAAGAACTGTGTGGTCGTGGGTGAATTGGAGTAGACACTGGGCGAGGAGGCACGGGTGAGCATGTAGGCCTCGCCATGGGAGGAAACTGTACTGTATCTCATATTCACTGTCTGTGCTACTATCATTGGACAATTGTCTGTAGTCCTTATCAATGTCAGGGTCATCAAAAATGACTGTCCTCACCATCAGAAAATAATTCACTAGTTATTTGCTTTTGAGTAAGTGATTGCGTGGTGCGTGCTCAGGAGGCGTTTGGCCGTGCGTTCGCCATGGTGACCGCTGGGTAATTGGGGCCTCCCACGCATTGGTACCATGAGCTGGATATTTTTTACAAAATGGCAGCTGGTTTACTATAGCCCCTGGGGAGCATATGGGGGGCCCCCCTACCCCGCTGGCCATTCAAATCTTGTGTGGTATTCCATCACGTCATATGACATGATGCACAATTTATAGCAAGTTACTCAACACATCATATGACGTGTTGTGCAGTTTAAGGGTTAATCATGGTGTTATTACCCAGTTATGTTGAGTGTATTAACCCTCTGAAATGCAAATAGCGTATAATTTTGCTCAATCAGGGGTGCGCATAACACCTTAACCACTGCACTGTGCCAAACAACAAATGCCATTCGCCAATTACTGCTCCAACTGACAAAAGTGTTTTATTTCTTCGTACACAGTCGAAGTGCGCTCACGGTAGGTTGGGTACAAAATGGACTCTTAGGACCTCCAGTGAGAGGCAGCCATCTTGGAAAAAATTCCCAGAATGTCCTAGGGCTGCTGGCTGGGTTAGTACTGAGTGAGCAACAATGAGTGGCACACGCGCCTCTGGCTCCCAAACACCTGTCCAACGCGGTGTTGACTTAGGTACAAGATGGATTCCTGAGGTGTTTGCCAGATTGAAAGAAATTCCTAGCATTCCCCACGGTCATGGATAGGCTCATATTCAAGGTAGCAACCGTGTCGTATTCATCCATATCGAGCTCCCAGCCCTAGTCGGCTATGTTTTTAAGAAAACATCATCTGATGTTGGAATACAAGGCATATTGCTTGAAGATGAGCATGCCAATGATTTTGATAACCCAAATCTGGAAAAAGACCTAACACAGGTGTCTGATACTAGTGATATGGATAGTGAAGTGAACGATGTGGAGAGTGTATACAGTACACAGCTCTCACAGCCCTGCCATGCCGGACTAGGTCATTACCATCAGTGGAACAACACAAATGAAATTTTGTATGTTCCACTGAACATTTAGTGCCAAATGCAATTCATTTGGACCATCCGGGAATTCGTTAGAGCGGGGTCTGTTCGAGTGATGATGCACTGTATTTGAAAAGAAAAAATGCAAGAATAGAGAAGTGATTGCAAATATTATTCAGCAGATATGTAAGTAATAAAATTTAGCAGATACTGTATATAAGTAATAAAATTTACCAGATATAAAAGTAAAAATAATAAAGAACAGAAGAGTGGGAAATTAGATAATTAATCAATTAAGATTTCTAGAGTAAACGAACTGAGATTCAAATAATTAATCAAATGGAATACAAATAATTAGCTAAGTTAAGAATTACATTATTATTGTAATACAGTGATACCTCGGTTTAAGAGTTTAATCCGTTCCTGGAGACAGCTCGTAACCCGAAAACTCATAACCCAAAGCTTATTTCCCCATAAAAAATAATGGGAAATGAATTGATCCGTTCCAGACTACCCAAAAACCTCACTTCAAACTAAATTTTATACTTATTTCAACTAAATCTACACTACAAAACTATATTCAAGTTATTACTTACCATTGGTGATGAATGCTGTAGGCGTATGGACGATGGTGAGGAGGGGAGAGGAGTTGTTATAATGGAAGGGGACTCCCCTTCCAAACAGTATCAGGCAGTGAGGACCTCTCAGGGGTGCATTTTCTGGCACGTTTTGCCTGCATACTACTAGGTTCTGGTTGTGGGTCACTGCTCGATGTTCTCACAACATATCTATCCATGGAAGCTTGTTTTTCCCATCTGTGCAAGATGTCTCTGTAGTGAGGCATCACATTGTCATTGAAAAGATTAAGGCAACGGCCTATTACAGCTTTCTCTGGGCGAGTCTTTTCAATAAAAGTTTGAATCTCTTCCCACATCTGACACACCTTCTTAATTTCTGCAGAAGGGACATTCGCTACTGCCTCATCCTCCTCCACTGGAGAATCATCAGCTCGGTCGTCTTGCTATTCCTTTTGAAGGGCTTGGAGTTCTTCGGTGGTCAGTTCTTCGTTGTGTTCTTCCACCAACTCCTCCACATCACCATCCAATTCCAAGCCTATTTGCCGGCCCAGAGTAACAATTTTCTCAACAACAGGCGCATCATTTACAGGCTCAAACCCCTCAAAGTCTTGTTCTGTCACACATTCAGGCCACAATTTTTTCCAGCCAGAGATCAGGGTTCTTTGAGTCACTTCTTGCCAGGCTTTGTCAACGAGTTTTAAAGCACTACAAATGTTAAAATGGTGTTTCCAGAACTCTTTGAGGGTGAGGTTTGTGGCTTCAGTCACTTCAAAACATTTCCGGAAAAGTGCCCTTTCATAAAGTTTCTTAAAATTCGCTATGATTTTCTGGTTCATAGGCTGAATTAGAGGAGTGGTGTTAGGCGGAAGGAACTTTACTGTGAGAAAGTTATTGTATCTGGGCAACAAATCATCTTCCAAGCCTGGAGGATGAGCAGGAGCATTGTCAAGGAGAAGCAGGGCCTTGAGTGGCAAATGTTTCTCCTGCAGATATTTTTCTATGGCAGGGCACACCACTTCATTCACCCACTCCTTAAAAAAAATCCTAGTCACCCATGCCTTATTATTAGCCTTCCACATCACACACATTTAGGTTTTCTGCACTTTATACTGTTTGAAAACCCTTGGATTTTCAGAATGATACACTAGCAAGGGTTTAATTTTCAAATCGCCACTCGCATTTGAACACAGCACAAGCGTAAACCTATCTTTCATAGGCTTGTGTCCGGGCAATGCTTTTTCCTCCTTGGTAATGTATGTCCTCTTAGGCATTCTTTTCCAAAACAGTCCTGTTTCATCACAATTAAACACTTGTTGCGGTAGGTATCCCCCAGTCTCTGCAAACTCTTTAAATTCTTCAATAAATCGTCCAGCGGCTGGTTTGTCTGAGCTGGCTGCCTCCCCATGCCTTGTAACACTATGGATACCACTTCTCTTTCTAAATTTTTCAAACCAGCCCCTGCTTGCCTTAAAGTCTCTTTCTGCACTCGTTCCAGGGGTTTTCTTTACAAGTTCTTCGTGCAATACTCTGGCTTTCTCACAAATGATGGCCTCCGAAACACGATCACCCGCTAACTCCTTGTTGTGTATCCAAATTAATAACAACTTTTCCACTTCCTCAAGTATTTGTGGTGTTTGTTTCGTGATTGTTGATACTCCTTTTGCCACTTTGGCACTCATAATGTCCTTTTTCTTGGAAAGTATAGTGCATATCGTTGACGTGGATTTGTTGTACTGCCTACAAAGTTCAACAACACGTGCACCTTTTTCATGCTTCCGAATGATCTCTTGCTTTTCCTCTATTGTCATCCTCACATGCGATTTCTTGCCTTGAACCTTACCACTGGCTTACCACGTGTACGGGCCGCTAGGTCGGCCCGTACACGTATCAACAAACTCGTATCCTGAGGCAACCCTCGTAACTCGATGCAAATTTTCCGAGCAAATCCTGCTCGTAACCCGAAAAACTCGTAACCAGGGACGCTCGTAAGCCGAGGTACCACTGTACATGAATATTATATGGTAATAATACAAGATGGGCAAGGATATGCAATATAAACAGGCAATACACAGGCAAAAAAAAAAAAAAGAGAAAGTGAGAATTAGACAATTAGATTAAGATTATGAATAAATAAATGGATTCAGATTCAAAATAATTAATAAAAAATGAAACATAATTAATCAAATTAAAAATTCAGTAATCTCTTAAGATTGTAATACAGTAATATCATATGGTAATAAGACAAGTTGGATAAGCGTATGCAATAGAAACAAACACATATGGGCTGGAAACACTGATGTACTTAAAGCTTAAGAATCCATTAACAATATTGGAATATTAGACAACAAACAAGACTAGTAGCTAATATTAATGGGCAGATATATAAGTGAGAAATTAAATTATTAATTTTTAATTCACAAAGTAATGAATTAAAGATTCAGATGATTTGACAAATTAAGAGTTCAAGGTTTATAACATTTTGGGAAATTGAAGTGTTAGTATCAACAGATAAATGGGTAAGTTGCAAATATTGTAAGGTAAGAATCTGATAACTAGACAAATTAAGCATTCAAAAAATTATTACATTTTATAAAATTGAAGTCTTTGTAGTAATAGTTATAAGAGGGTAAATTATATGTATTTAACCCTTAAACCGCGCATATCATATATATATGATATCAGTGACAAAACCGAAACTGCGCACATCATTTATATATGCTTTCGTGTCTAGCGCTATAATTTAAACTCGCCGCTTGGGATAGGGGCAGCTATAGTACAGCCACGACCAATAGTTGCCAGATACCATCTAGAAAAAAAAATCCAGGCCAACATTCTTGGGTGTTAGAGCGTCAGTATTGAGCAAGCCACCAAGGCTGGTGCACGCAGCACAAGCTCACAGCACCGTTGTTCAGCTTTTGACCACAACGTCGCCTACAAATGCCATAATATACACGATACTGCTATTTTTTAGCGATGATAGTAGTATAGAAGACCCCTGACTGTGATAAAACTGACCAGGATTCTGATAATAGCAGGATTGTGGTGATATTTAGCGATGTGCTCCATGGAGAGAGGAGTAAGGCTGTGAGAATGAGGGTTGTGGCGTCGTCTTCTGACTGTGTGTGGTAACCATTTATTGACTGCACTCACCATACCAGCTTAGTGGTTCGCTATGGTGAACACAAATGTAGATACTTATATATAACGTGTGTATAGAGGGTATAAACAGCAAGAGGAGTAGGTTGGGGGCCGCCAATTTGGTGAGGGAGATGCGTCATCTGGACGACTTGTCATGTTGTTTACTGGTGGCCACTATGGTCTTTGGGCACCGTACCAGCTTATTTGTACAGGAATGGTGAATAAAACAGGTAGATAATTATATATAATGTGTGTATATAGCGTATTAACACCACAAACAATTTGGTTGGAGGAGAAATATTAGTGCGTCTGGCCTTGAGGGCGGCCGTTACCAGCTGACTGTGTGAATAGCTACGTCTTTGTGGCTTTACTCACCATACAAGCTTAGATGTGCAATTATGGTGAACAAAACATGTAAATACGTATATATAACATCTGTGTATAGTGAATAAATGCAAAAGCAGTATTGTGGGAGGAGAATGAGGGCGAGTGAGGTGTTGTTGAGGAAGGGAATGGCTGGCTGGTGTGTGGCGGTCAATCCTCGTTGCTTTTTGACTCACAAGACCAACTTAGTAGTTTGTTATGGTGAACAAAACATGTAGATACTTATATATAACCTGTGTATATAGTGTAACAACAGCAAAACTATTTGTTTATTGTTTTATGAACATAATAATTGAATCACTAATATGCACACCATAATTTTGAGTAAAGCGATGGTTCACACATTTTATTATATAAATATACCACAATTCACTGTATAGAATAATATTACTGCAAAAAAAAACTAAGAAAAATCAATCAGAGACATTGAAATAATTAGTTAATAATATGTTTGTGGCAACTGCCGTCTGACAGCTCGGGCGGAGTAGACCTCATCTGGTGAAGGCTCTGCCAACGCCCCTTTTTTGCCACACTTCCCTACCCTATTGCGGCTAAAATATGCCACCTACGATTTTTTTGTTATTTTTTCCGTGATCAGGGAACAAAAATGAACACTTCTATAAGACGAAAGAATTTTTTTGATTTTTTTTTTTGTTGCGCCTGTGAGTGTTAATTCCATTTGGGCCCCTAGCGGTTTGAAGGTTAAAGCCATTTATATAAAAAAGAAGCATTTAGTAATTAATATTCAAATATAAAAAAGCCAAAATTTAAATATGGTTAGGCTAGGTAAGGCCTGATCACTCATGTGTTACTCTCAGCAATGATATTGGAAGTTCGCTGACTTCCAGTTATGTCACAATCAACAAAGAAAATTAGTAATTGTTGGACACTTTTGATTTCATGTTTTTGCTGTACTTTCTTAGCAATGATCGTTCCATTCCTGGTGTAGCACTGCTTGATAAGATTTGGGTTTTGTTTGTGAATATGATGCTGTCTGTAGAGGAGGATCAACGCTCCTTGGTAAGGCACTCAGTAATATAATATGATGCAGTCTGTAGAGGAGGATCAACGCTGCTTGGTAAGGCACTCATTAATATAATATGATGCTGTCTGTATAGGAGGATCAACGCTGCTTGGTAAGGCACTCATTAATATAATATGATGCTGTCTGTAGAGGAGGATCAACGCTGCTTGGTAAGGCACTCATTAATATAATATGATGCTGTCTGTAGAGGAGGATCAACGCTGCTTGGTAAGGCACTCATTAATATAATATGATGCTGTCTGTAGAGGAGGATCAACGCTGCTTGGTAAGGCGCTCATTAATATAATATGATGCTGTCTGTAGAGGAGGATCAACGCTGCTTGGTAAGGCACTCATTAATATAATATGATGCTGTCTGTAGAGGAGGATCAACGCTGCTTGGTAAGGCACTCATTAATATAATATGATGCTGTCTGTATAGGAGGATCAACGCTGCTTGGTAAGGCACTCATTAATATAATATGATGCTGTCTGTAGAGGAGGATCAACGCTGCTTTGTAAGGCACTCATTAATATAATATGATGCTGTCTGTATAGGAGGATCAACGCTGCTTGGTAAGGCACTCATTAATATAAAGATTGGTTTTATATGTGTAGATGATTGAATGAGGTCTTACTTATCATTGGGATAAGCTAGTTTAGTGAGCATCTACCTGGTGCTATGGTGATTGTTTTTATCTATTCTGATAGATTTAATAGTATCATTAAAGTTTATCTCTGATGTAATCAGTTGATGGGCTACACTTGAACAGTTTTGACCTTGTTCTTCAGGCAGTTCAGTAGAGCTGATGATGAGCAAATCATGAAGTTTTTGTTAATACTGTTGTCTGGAGAGCCTGAAACACTTATAAATCCATTACTACTTACCTAACTACACATGCTGTATTGCATATTAATGGGTTATAAGCCAGTCCACACATGGTATAAGTCTGGAATACTATAACTCTCATACTGGGTGGGGTGGATATTATGAGGGACTGGTGGCTCATAACAGTTGTCACTAACCTGTGTTGGTGAGTGTATTAATAACACTCACGCTTCGATGTCGCTTTCCAGTGACATCAGTTTTTCTCCTGGGCCGTCTCGGATGACGTGGTCTGAAATCATCCATTAAAATATTTGTTAAAAATTAAAATTTTAACTGATCAATCTGGGAGTGGTTTCAAAATGAGCACCTTTAGATTGCACACAATTTGATGCCAAAATGTAAGACGTAACATGAAAATTGTTGTCAGAACACTGGAAAGATATAAATAATTTTGTGGTGATGAGCGTCAAAAAGTGTCCAAAAGTTAAAATATTTGTTAAAATTCTATTTATTGTTTAATTATTATGGGACTAGTTTTAAAATATGCGCCTTTATATTGCGCACAATTTGGTACCAAAATGGAAGACGTAACACGAAAATTGATGTCAGAACACTGGAAAAAATATTTAGTATTCAAGTATTTCTTTTGTTTTTGGCTATGATGAATTGTTCTAAAATTATTGGTAATTACTGTAGTGTAGTGTATAGGCCGCTCCACATCCCCCTTATCCCCCCAGGTTATCCCTCCCAACGCTCCCCTCTCTCCTGACACAACCCACCCCCGCCTACACCATGTGCCTCGAGCCACAGCCGTACTGGATTAATATGGTACGGCCCGCGGCCTGGCTTTCATATCCCGACAATTCACTCCTTGTCTGGCTGACTGTCTGGATATTGCAACATCGGCAGCAAGTTAACCGGCCCAGATTTTTATCCAGACAAACACCTGATTTTCCGGCTCCTATGGACATTTTGGCCGGATATTGAGATAACTTTATCCGGTCACGATTTTGACCGTATAAGGGTGTTTTCCGGATATTCGAATCCCAGATAATCGAGTGTCTACAGTAATTAATTTGTGTGACATGGCATTGGAATTGAGCTGTGTTTTTATCATTCCGTAAATTGTGTGAGTGTAGATTGTTTTTTTTTTGTTTTTTTTTTCATTTTGTTTTTTTAACTGTTTTTCTTATATTTCAGTGATGGGAACATCAGATAATTTGGGAATGCATCAGACGAGGGAGTGGGGAATGGTGGGGAGGACGAGGGGACGGGAGTGGGGGGGGATGGTGAGGGGGGACAGGGGAGGGGGTAATGATGGGAAGGATGAGGGGATGGGGGAGTTGGGGATGGTGACATGGGGACCGGGGAATGGAGAATGGTGGGGAGGACAAGAGGACAGGGGGAGTGGGTGATGAAGAGGATAAGGGGACGGGGGAGGGGGGGGGGAATTGTCGGGCAGATGAGTTGATGGGGGAGTGAGAGATGGTTAGGAGGCTGAAGGGATGGTGGAGTGGGGAATGGTTAGGAGGAGGAGATGATGGGGAGGACTAGGGGACGGGGAAGTGGGGAATGGTTGGGGACAAGGGGAAGCGGGAGTGAGGAATGGTTGGGAGGATGAGGGGACTGGGGAATGGTGGGGAGGACTGGGAGACAGGGGAAGGTTGCTGTGGCTCAACAACGCACATGCGTTGCTGAGCCAAAACAACGCATGGCCAAGTATAGCTAGTAAGGAATAATGTATATTGGATTAATCAGTTCCAAACCACAAAAATAAATGCTGTATAGTTATACAATAATTAAATGGAATAAATGCTAACACACTACACTTTACCTGTACTTCAGAGAGTTGATGGCATATGTGGAAACTAGTGAGGCAGAGGAAGAGAGATGTTCTGTGGCAGGGGAGTTCCCTAACATTAAAACTTCTGGAAGTTGTGCTTCTGATGTTCTTTCTCTTTTCTGTCTTTTTCTGCTTCCCTCATTACACTCACTGAATGTTTTCCTTACAAGAAACTTGTCCAAGGATGATTGTTTTTGCCTGTGCATTAAAATGTTTTTAAAGTGAGACATAGCATTGTCATTCAACAGATTTATAACACAGTTTGTCAAGATGATAATTTCAAGAAAAGGTTTACACTTTCCCTCATTTTGCACACATTTCTTTTAATAGAGAACTAGATTTAGGCATACCAAACACTGTAACAAGAGCTGACACTCAGGTACCACTCTCATATTTAGCTGTGAGTTCTTTCTTCATCTGTATCGTGATTCTAACCGTTGTTCTTTTTGATTGGCTCATATCACAAACTATCATAGGTGTCATGGTGACTTATTTACAATAAGAATATAAAAAATATCCAAGAGAAAAGTGTAGTAGGTTGTGCACTGAACAACAGCTATGGTGAAACTGATGCATCAGGGACGCGTGTTTACATCTGAATGCCGAGCAAACAGACGAATACCGAACATGAACACAGCGTCTGAATACCGAAAAGTGCAAATTATGAGCAGTGCAAACACCGAGGCTCCTCTGTACAAAGAAATTATGTAAATATTATATAATTTGTATTGGTAAATACAGTACAGTACTGTAATATTGCTTTTTGTTGTAAATTCTTCTAGCTTAACCAAATATTTTTTCCACAGGATAACAAGCCAGAGGAATGTTCAGTGTGTTTTAACAATTATGATGACAATCAGCTACGGCCTCGCACACTGCCGTGCGGCCACACATTCTGCTCCCAGTGTATTAACAATGCTAACAAGAATGGGCAGCTGACCTGCCCCAGGTGCCATGCCCAGCACGCTGCCACAGCTGCTACTCAGTTCCCAATTAATTATGGTATGGAGGCCCTTATCAGAAAACTAAAAGGTATCGAGGTTGTACCAGAGAAAACTTTAACAGCAAAACCCATTAAAGCTCCTGCAAGAGGAATCAGCAAGAAGTTACATTCCATGGTGGAGGAGCAGAAAAACAGCATCAGCAGCCTCATTATTAGCTGTGAAGAGGTACTGTCCCAGCTGGGGGAGTACCGGGGGCAGCTGGGGGACTGGAAGACTCACCACCTCCAGCTCCAGGACAGACTCTATGCTCTGGTAGAGCAGAACAAGTCAGCAATGAAGCTCTTGGAACTGGAGGATACCAGTGTGGTGGATATGACAACACAAGGAGAGGAAGGGAAGACTCAGCTGCAGGCCATGTTGGGGAGCCTCGACACAGTCAACTTAGCGCAGGAAGTATTCATGATCATCAATGAAGTTGACCAATGCAACATGGAGGTAGAAAATTGGCTCAAGAAGTGCCAGGAACTCTTCCCAGATGTCAAGACAGTCCACACCTCAGTGAAGGTACGCTGCTGAAGGTCACATTCTCACCCAACTGAGTGTAGTATTGCCTCTATATAAACACTTTTGACATGGACACACATCAAGATGAGAGTAGACTTTATATATAGGAAACATTTTGCTCTAACACTTGTAACATTTTTATTAATAAAATCAACTGTCATGTTGGTGTCTCTCTACACTGTGGTCAGTGTAGAGAAACATTACTTATATTGTCAAATTACTTTACTCAGTCTGATGCTTCATTATAGTCCTGTTACTTTACTCAGAGCCTGATGCTTCATTGTAGTGCAGGTTCCATATAAATGTTTGTGTTGGTAATGACAGGTACAGGAGACCATCAGGGAGGCCCTGGAGATGATGACCACAGAGACAGGTGCCACAGCTGACCCCGTACACCTGGGAGACTCAGCCTCCACCATTAATGTTTGTGTTGGTAATGACAGGTGCAGGAGACCATCAGGGAGGCCCTGGAGATGATGACCACAGAGACAGGTGCCACAGCTGACCCCGTACACCTGGGAGACTCAGCCTCCACCATTAATGTTTGTGTTGGTAATGACAGGTGCAGGAGACCATCAGGGAGGCCCTGGAGATGACGACCACAGAGACAGGGGCCACAGCTGACCCCGTACACCTGGGAGACTCGGCCTCCACCATTAATGTTTGTGTTGGTAATGACAGGTCCAGGAGACCATCAGGGAGGTTCTGGAGATGATGGCCACAGAGACAGGTGACACAGCTGACCCCGTGCACCTGGGAGACTCAACCTCCACCATTAATGTTTGTGTTGGTAATGACAGGTGCAGGAGACCATCAGGGAGGCCCTGGAGATGATGACCAGAGACAGGTGCCACAGCTGACCCCATACACCTGGGAGACTCAACCTCCAGCATCATGAATAAAGTTCAGGAAATCACTGGAGAGATCCCCCAGAAGCAATTAACAGTAAGTTTTTTCATTTTCTCATAGGTCATGGCACAAGATATTGAGTTGCATTTTGAGGATAGGAAGCCTGTTCTTAGGTTTATCTGGGTCCCCCGAGGTCAACTACTGACTTCACCTAATATGCAATACACAATAGTTGCCTAACTCCTGGATAAATATTTACTGGTAGGTGAACAGACCCAACTGGTGAAAGGAAACATGTGAACCATTTCTGTCCTGCATGGTGATTGAACCCATGATCCTCTATTGAACCCGGGATCCTGGCCCCCTCACAGAGACACAGAGAGCAGGTGACACTCCACCAACCTACTGGGAAAGCATCCAGGAAGACAGTGAACCAAAACAGACCACTGATGGGTTCGAAGAGACTGAAGCCTTGAAACTGCCAACAAACTCCCAAACAATGCCAGCACCAACCCCCCCTGCCAGTAGAGGGGGGGCTGAAGCTACAGGTCCAGCACCAACCCCCTGCTAGTAGAGGGGGGCTGGAGCTACAGGTTCAGCACCAACCCCCGGCCAGTAGAGGGGGAGCTGGAACCACAGGTCCAGCATCAACCCCCTGCCAGTAGAGGGGGGCAGGAGCTACTTGTCCAGCACCAACCCCCCTGCCAGTAGAGGGAGCTGGAGCTACAGGTCCAGCACCAACCCCCTGCCAGTAGAGGGGGGGGGGGACTGGAGCTGCTGGTCCAGCACCAACCCCTTGCCAGTAGAGGGGGGGGGGCTGGAGCTACAGCACCAACCCCCTACCAGTAGAGGGGGAGCTGGAGCTACAGGTCCAGCATCAACCCCTGTCAGTAGAGGGGGGGCTGAAGCTACAGGTCCAGCACCAACCCCCTGCCAGTAGAGGGGGGGGTGGCTGGAGCTACAGGTCCAGCACCAACCCCCTGCCAGTAGAGGGGGGGGGTGGCTGGAGCTACAGGTCCAGCACCAACCCCCTGCCAGTACAGGTGGGCTGGAGCTACAGGTCCAGCACCAACCCCCTGCCAGTAGAGGTGGGCTGGAGCTACAGGTCCAGCACTAACCCCCTGCCAGTAGAGGGGGGCTGGAGCTACAGGTCCAGCACTAACCCCCTGCTAGTAGAGGGGGGCTGGAGCTACAGGTCCAGCACCAACCCCCTGCCAGTAGAGGGGGGCTGGAGCTACAGGTCCAGCACCAACCCCCTGCCAGTAGAGGGGGGCTGGAACTACAGGTCCAGCACTAACCCCCTGCCAGTAGAGGAAGCCTGGAGCTACAGGTCCAGCACCAACCCCCTGCCAGTAGAGGGGGGCTGGAGCTACAGGTCCAGCACTAACCCCCTGCCAGTAGAGGAAGCCTGGAGCTACAGGTCCAGCACCAACCCCCTGCCAGTAGAGTGGGGGGGGGGGCTGGGGCTACAGGTCCAGCACCAATTCCCTGCCAGTAGAGTGGGGGGGGGGGCTGGGGCTACAGGTTCAATGCATGAAAATGAATAATCATATTATATACTGTACCTATATATTATTACCCTACTAAAAAATACTGTTACGTTTGTTATTTACCATATTGTTGGAGTTATGGCCATCTTGAAGTCTCATGGAGTTGTGAATGCTGAACAGTAAATACGCACTGTAGTGTATTATACCGTTAGCACTGTGTTGATTAAGTAGTTCTGCTGTATGTTGAGTACTACAATACAGTTTACGAAAACTATTGTACACTAAAATTACTGCAACTTTAATTTTAATACTATGTACACACTTAAAACTCGTGCTGGGTACAGCTGTGTTCGTGCTGGGTACAGCTGTGCTCGTGCTGGGTACAGCTGTGCTCGTGCTGGGTACAGCTGTGTTCGTGCTGGGTACAGCTGTGCTCGTGCTGGGTACAGCTGTGCTCGTGCTGGGTACAGCTGTGTTCGTGCTGGGTACAGCTGTGCTCGTGCTGGGTACAGCTGTGCTCGTGCTGGGTACAGCTGTGCTCGTGCTGGGTACAGCTGTGCTCGTGCTGGGTACAGCTGTGCTCGTGCTAGGTACAGCTGTGCTCGTGCTGGGTACAGCTGTGCTCGTGCTGGGTACAGCTGTGCTCGTGCTGGGTACAGCTGTGCTCGTGCTGGGTACAGCTGTGCTCGTGCTGGGTACAGCTGTGCTCGTGCTGGGTACAGCTGTGCTCATGCTGGGTACAGCTGTGCTTGTGCTAGGTACAGCTGTGCTCGTACTAGGTATGGCTGTGCTCGTGCTGGGTACAGCTGTGCTCGTGCTGGGTACAGCTGTGCTTGTGCTAGGTACAGCTGTGCTCGTACTAGGTATGGCTGTGCTCGTGCTGGGTACAGCTGTGCTCGTGCTAGGTACAGCTGTGCTCGTGCTGGGTACAGCTGTGCTCGTACTAGGTATGGCTGTGCTCGTGCTGGGTACAGCTGTGCTCGTGCTAGGTACAGCTGTGCTCGTGCTGGGTACAGCTGTGCTCGTACAAGGTATGGCTGTGCTCGTGCTGGGTACAGCTGTGCTCGTGCTAGGTACAGCTGTGCTCGTGCTGGGTACAGCTGTGTTCGTACTAGGTATGGCTGTGCTCGTGCTAGGTACAGCTGTGCTCGTACTAGGTATGGCTGTGCTCGTGCTGGGTACAGCTGTGCTCGTGCTAGGTACAGCTGTGCTCGTGCTGGGTACAGCTGTGCTCGTACTAGGTATGGCTGTGCTCGTGCTGGGTACAGCTGTGCTCGTACTAGGTATGGCTGTGCTCGTGCTGGGTACGGCTGTGTTCGTGCTGGTTGATTTTCTGCTACTAGTTCTTGCAAAATATTGCTTCATTTTTGGCATTAATAAAGCACTATTAGTAAACCCCCGAGACATTTTGTTGTATATCAATACAGCTGTAGTAAAAAAAAATGTACATTCCACGATTATTCTTCCTCTGGTGGTTAAATACTGTACGTCAATCGCAGACAAAGCTAAGGACACTGGGTGCATACTGTACAAACGCAGAATAGGTCAATACATACACCCTACAGTAGGCTGGTGTTTAAGCTAGATCCAGTAACAAATTTCTCTCAAATATTGGATTTACATCAAATTATAAATTTTTGGGTTATATATTTAGTTTAGCAACATTATTACGATAACAAGAGCTATAAAAAATACTTATTTTAGAACAGATTTATTAAGTTCATTATTTCGAAGTCGTAGGTCACAGAACTGTGGTGACGAAATCGATCAAAAGAAGCATGGTGTTGTGTTCGATTTCCAGTAACATAAATTTCTCTCATATATTGGATTTACATCAAATTATATATTTTTGGGTTATATATTTAGTTTAGCAACATTATTATGATAATAAGAGCTATAAAAATACAGTACTTATTTTAGAACTGATTTATTAATTTTATTTAGAAGCCATAATCCACTGAACTATGGTGACGAAATCGAACGAAACACGCATGGTGGTGTGCACACGGAATAGACCTGTCCACTCGCGCTGGACTTGTGAGCTGCTAATAACATAATTTCTCAAATAGCAGATATCTATCATATTACAGTATATTTTTGGTTGTACTGTATTTAGTTTAGTTTAATTAAGATAATAGTTATTAAAACAGCAGTTTTAGAAATGATTTATTAATCTGAAACGTTCAAAGTTATGGGTCACTGAACTATGACAACACAGACGAAAGTGAGTGAAACCTCACTGTAAAGTGAGTAAAACCTCACTGTAAAATGAGGTTTACAGTACAGTAGTCCCTTATCTGTCCACCCTCACTCATCTTGTTTCATCACAGAAAATGTATCTAAGAAGATTTCAACACGTTGGCTAGCTAGTCACGCTTCAGCCTTTAAATTAATTTACAAAGATACGTGTGCCACAAATCAGTGAACGAAAATCATTGAAAATCAGTTGTTCACTTGTGTGTACCACTCTGACTGGTATTTGGTTAATATGCGTCACTTCTTGTGTGGACCATTCTGGCTGGTGTTTGGTTCATATGGTTCACGTGTTGAGTGGTCCACTTGTGTGATCCAACTTGTAATATGAAGGAATTATTAATTATAACCTGTGATGGAATGGGAAAGTTTTCCACCAGTCTGTGAACTCTGTCCCAACATCGTAAGCTTGTGGACCACTTGTGGACACCTTGTGGACTACTTGTACTCACCTAGTTGTGCTTGCGAGGGTTGAGCTCTGGCTCTTTGGTCCCGCCTCTCAACCGTCAATCAACAGGTGCTCTATCATATCTACACTTGAAACTGTGTATGGAGTCAGCCTCCACCACATCACTTCCTAATGCATTCCATTTGTCAACCACTCTGACACTTGTGGACCACTTATGAGGTCCATTTGTGTGGTCCACTTGTGTAATTGAACTTCTCATATGAGGGAATTATTAATTGTAATCTGTGATAGAATGGGAAAGTTTTCCACCAGTCTGTGAACTCTGTCTCGACATTGTAAGCAAATCCAAACATCCCCTGCTTCGGCGAACCATTGTTCATCAAAGCGGGTGAATAAATCCGGCCTGAAAAGTGTGCGAACTAGCCGGAGATTCGTTGAATCGGGGTACGTTGAATCAAGGTTGTACTGTACTCAAATTGTATGAAGGTTGGGACATACCCAATCACAGGCGAGTAGGCCTCTGACATCATTTCATACAGACCCGGCACTTGCCGCTCTCAAAGCAGGCCTCAATAATCTCACGAGACTAGAGTAGGTAGGACCTTGGCAGGCTCGCATCTATACCGCGTTGCCTTTATCCAATAAACTACGGAATTGAACTACTGTGTATTCTCTACATCCAAGCAAGCACCGTACAACAAAAGGTAACAAATACTGGTAGCAGCTGTGGGATTCAGAATTAATTTTCTGGGTGACGATAATTCAAGTACCCACTTTGTCATGTGTCTCCAGCCGCCTCCCACCACCGCCACCATCTACGCAGCAATATCCAATGATATTGTACTAACTAGTCCGGGGTCCTACCATCAACCACTACTCTAGGTCAACGTTCTCAGAAGTAAGGCACAATATTTACAAGTGAGAACACAGTTTCCTCAGTGAGGGGAGAGGAATTCGCCGCCAGCCATTTTTGAATTTCTCGCGAACCTGCACCATCTACCATCATCACCCAAGCCGACAGCATCAAGCCTTGTGTGTATTTTCCAGCTAGCGCTCTCATCGTCAATCATCGTCTCCAGCTTCAAATGCTCATCAGAGGTGTTGTACAGTTTATATTTTTTTGAAGATAGACTGTTGTTATCCTGTGTTTGAGTTGTGATGCCACCAGCCTCACCACCGCCATCCTCACCGCCACACATGTCACCCCTGCTACATCACTCTGCTGTGAACTCCTGTCTACACTCCTGCCTAGCACATCGTGCTTCCTTCGCCATCATCGACACAATATCGTCGTGCTCCCGACATCACTTGTAGTGTGGAGTTCCCCTGAGCTTCGCGCCACAGCCGCAAGGAGCGTCACTGTCACCCCAGATGTATACAAACATCATGTGTGTGCTGGAAAAAATAAGCTCATTAGCACTAGAAATATGTTCAAACCGCATACCCCCTAAGAAAAAAGAGGAAGAGATGCAGATTGGAACGGGAACGTCATTCTCTTTATAGGCGAAGAAAACGAATCATGGAACAACTTGAGAGTCGCACCCTATCTCAAGAACGGCAAAGGTTAGGTAGAGAAATAGAAACTATTGAATTAAAGCTACAAGAATCATACAAAACCCAGGAGAGACGAAGAGAGCAAAAGGTCATTAGTGAAATAGAGAGAAATCCAAAATACTGTAGACACGCGATTATCCAGAATCGGACCATCCGGAAAATGCCTTTATCCGGCTAAAATCGTGGCAGGATAAAGTTATCTCGCTATCCAGCAGAAATGTCCATGGGAGCCGGAAAAGCGGGTGTTTGGCCAGATCAGTGGCCTGACTCGTTGTACACCACCACCGGGAAGGGAGGGAGTCACCCCTCACTGCTGTTCACTTCCTCTGCCCCGCCCACATTCACTTTCCCTCTCTCCCTCCCCAAGAGATCCTTCTGTAGGTGGCCGTAGATTGCCAGCCTGGAGAATTTCCATCTAATACAATAAAGCATTCATGAAACAAGTATTTTTATCACTTTTTATTATTCTAATAATATTGCTAAACAAAATCTGTAACCAAAAATATATATGATCATGTACTGTACATCCAGAATTTAAGAAACAATTCTGGCTACCGGTGACTAGTGTAGGGTTATCTGAGTGAGCCCATCCCTCTCCCCCAACACCGACACACCTCCCCCCACCCGCCCCACATCCCATACACACACTGCTTAAAGGTCACAGTTCAACTGTCCATAATTCCCTCCCTAAGGGAAGGAGGGAGGGAGTCAATCAGGAAGGGAAGGGAAGGAGGAAAGGAGAAGTGCTGAGTGTGTGGGGTAACAAATGTGACTCGCTTAAGCTTACCAAGGAAGGTGGCACTGGGGTGTTGCAAGAATTATATTGCTTTCTTATTGCTGTGGAGAGCTAGTTACGAATATAAAATAACACACTATAATAGTTAAATAGTACAGTACATTATTTGGTTTGCTATTTATTCATTAAAATATTTACAAGAAAATCAAATGGGATTTAACAGAACTTAAGGTGATGTACGATGATGTTAAAAGTCATCGTACAGAACACCCGTGTCGACACACTTGGAGGGAAGATGGGAAGGCCAGCATGAGGTGGGAAGGGGGGGGGGGTGTCCAGGCAGGACGTGTGATCTGTCTCTGTCCAGTCTCGCCCACTCACCTACTTGTTCACCCACCTGCCTGCATGCCCACCTACCCACCTGCTAACCCCACCCCACCTGTTTACCCACCTGCCTGCATGCCCTCCTGCCAACCCACCCACCTGCTCACCCACCTGCCCGCTTGCCCACCTGCCTACCTACATGCCCTGCCAACGCATCCACCTGCTCACCCACCTTCCCCCCTCCCCATCCGGCCCGTTGGCGCCGTGAGGGGGCTTAGTGGTCGGCTGCTGGAGTGTGATGCTCCAAGGGGCAGTCCTCTGCCCTTTTGTGGCTTTATGCTTTTGCTGCTGTCTTCTCCAATTGTACTGCATCGCTTTTCCTTTTCCTTATGTTTCGTTTTTCTCCCCCCCCCCCCTCTTCTCCTATCTGCTTGTCGTTTCCTGCCGACCTTTTGCTTGTTTTGGTTATTCTTTTGGACTTCTTCTATTTTGACGCCCGGGTGCTTGAGGAGGCATACTCTTGCACCCGTAGAACTGTAGTACCCGTCGTCGAGAGCGAGGGGAACCTTTTATTGTCAATCCCCCTTTCGTCGCTGAACCCGATCTCGACGGACTGATGGTTCTTAAGGTGGCGTTTGTGGGGCGTATACTCACGACGCACCCCTAGGGGGCCCCGACATGATTGGCGATAGCTTCTTGTTGGGTGTCCTGCCTCTAATTGTGGCTCCATGGTGGGTGTGGGGGCACATCCGTGAATGAATGTTTTTCTTTTCGTATCCATGTCATATTCTGTTCCTCTTTTACCTTCTGAGGCCCATAGGGTGGGCGACCAAGCCCCTGAGTCGGTCCGTATTGGAAGACCGGGCTCTGTAGCCCCCACTGCATTGGGCCCTGACCTTGCTCCTCCTTTGACCTTTCTGACTACTCCCCTCAGCTCCCCTCCCTCCTCTGTGGTTGGGTCGAGCCCCAAGCCCCCAATGGTGACCACCTTGTCCCCTGGCACGGCTCAGTCTCTAGTTGTGACTACTGCGCCTTTTAACCCTTTCTCTCTGGGGGTTCTCAACACCATCCTCGACACAGACACACTCGCTCGATTCCTTCCCGTACTGATGCGTATCAAGCCTTGTTTGGTCCTGCTTCGTGGGCCAAATACTTTGATCTCCCTCTTGATTCTGTGCCTCCTGACGATTTCTCCCTCCATTGGCACCTTGTTGATTCCATAGATGCCTCTGTTACTTTCCACCCCACCCGTCTTGATACATGAATCGTTGCTGCTCCTTATCAGGATGCAGCCTCCTGCTTGGCTGCCTTGTCCTGCCTTGGGGGGACCCCTGTTCGGGTCTCCAAGAATGATCAGTTGAATGCCAGTGTTGACACTATGCTCCTCCCATCCCATGTTGCTACCGGTGTTCGGAATCTCCAGGACTGCCACGAAGATATTCGTCATATCCTTGATGCCCAGGGCCATTCTGTCCTCCAGGTAGACTCGTTTACTCGTCCCCCTCGTGGTCGTCGCCGTCAACCCCTTCGGGTTGTGAAGATTACCTTTGATGGTAGGACCCTTTCGCCCGCTCTCATTCTTGCTGGTGCCAGGTGCTCCGTCCAGGAGTACATTCCCTCTCCTTGGCTCTGTAACAAGTGCTGGAGGTTTGGGCATGGTGCCCTCTGCTGCTCTGGAACTGTCTCTCTCTGTCCTTTGTGTGGGGGGCGAAGGTCACTCTAAATCGGAGTGAACCCTAAATTCTCCCCAGGCTCACTGCCTCAATTGCAGTGAGGCCCACCCTACCTTCTCCCGTGCGTGTTTACATTACAAGTTTGAGGCAGCCGTCCTCAACTTGAAGCACCGGAAACATTTTTCTTTTCCTGAGGCGCGGCTCCATGTTCGCCGGCTCCCACCTTATGCTAATGTCTCTTATGCTCGCATGTTGCACTCTTCCTCTCATTGTCCTTCCCACCTTCCTCTGACTCAAAACCGTTTCCAGGCCATGGACCCTAATACGCCCTCCGCCTCCTCCTCTGTTTCTTTGAGTTCTGTCCCGAAGGGTCCCCCTCCTGGTCCTCTATCTGGGGTTCCCCTTCCTTCTGCCCGGTCTGTCATGTTTCCTGTGTCTTCTTCCTCGTCTCCCTCCGATCCTCCTTCCCATCCTTCTCCTCCGTCTATTGGCTCTCCACGCCGCCTGTCAGTATGGGCTTATGTCCATCGCTCTACCAACGGCCGTCGTGTATGCTCTTGTTCTGCTTCTCTTGTTGAGACGCTGGAATCCGTTGCCCAGTACGTAGTTGCTGGGACACCTGTCTCTGAGTCAGAAGCGTAAGCCTGGCTCCTCTCCTTCCTCCTCCCCGGCGGGTAAAAAGGCTTCACTTTCTTCCTCGCCCCTACTTCTGACTCTCTCGCTCTGTCCCCTCCCGTTTCGGTGGTTGCACCCCCTGTTCCTGCTAGGGAGGTCTCTTTGGCCCCCACTTCCCTCTTGGTTGGTGCCCTTGCTGAGGTGCATCCCCTGGTTTCTGCCCCTCCTGCTGCTGTCCTTGACCCTCGATTATCCCCTCTTCCTCCTCTGGACCCTACTCGTCTGCCCCTGGTCGGTCCTCTAGCTCCTTTCCCTTCTTCTTTACTCAGTTTACCCATGCCCCCTAACCCTGACTTCACTGACCCTGACCCTGATCTTCATTAATGTGCCGTGTTCCCTTTTCAGCTTTGTTTCTTCGTTGTTCTCTGTTACTGTCCTTCCTTTTCTCGTCGATGTCAATTCTTCAATGTAACATTCGCGGTTATTACGCCAATTTCCTTGAACTCCAGCTTCTGATTTCGCAGTTTTTGCCCATTTGTGTCTGTCTCCAGGAGCCGATGCTTGGTGCTCGTCCTGGTCGCTTTCGTGGCTATTCATTTCTCTTCCCCCCTTCCCCCAGCTGTTGCTGGGGCTCCTAACTCTTCTGTTCTCTTGATTCGCTCTGATGTTCCCTTTGTCCCCTTACTTTTTCCTTCGCCTCTCCGTTGTTCTGCTGCTCGTATCTTTGTGAGAAAATGGTACACCGTTTGTTCCATTTATCTCCCCCCGAGTGTCCCACTTTCTCTTCTCGATCTGAAACACTACTGGACTCCTTGCCGGAGCCTGTGCTCCTGCTGGGTGATTTCAGTTGTCGTCATTCCCTTTGGGGTGATGTTCTGACGAACACCCAGGGTCGCCTTCTTGAGCCGTTCATCCTCTCTTCTTCCCTGTCTCTCCTGAATTCTGGTGAGCCCACGCATTTGGACTCTCGGACTCGCACCCTTTCCTGTCTTGATCTTTCTCTTTGCTTGTCTTCTCTTTACTTAGATTTCACATGGCAGGTTCTTGATGACCTCTATGGCAGTGACCATTTCCCCATCCTTGTTACCTTTTTCTCTATTCACCCTCCGCACTCACTCCCTAAGTGGCAGTTTGCTAAGGCAGATTGGAACCTATTTATCCTCAGTGTTGGTCTCTCTGACCTCTCCCTTCTGCCTCTCCCTCGCTCTCTCCTCCTTTTCCATGACACCATCTTCGACGCTGCCCTCCGCTCTATTCCTCGATCTTCCTCTCGGGGCCCATGGAAGTGCGTTCCCTGGTGGAATACAGACTGTGCTCGGGCTGTCCGCTGTAAGCGTGCAGCCTAGAAGAGACACCGCCGCCGGCAGACTGCCGATTCTTTTCTTTTATTTCGGAAGGCAAGTGCGGTGGCCCATAGGGCCATCCCTACGGCTAAATGTGAATATTGTTCGTCTTATGTCTCCACCATTACATAGAAAACTCCTCTGCCACAGATCTGGAAGTGTATCCGCAAGATAGCGAGTAAGTTCGTTCCCAATGTCTCACCGGTCCTTTACCTCCGTGGTACTCTTGTGGCGAACCCGTTGCAGGTCACTACCAAACTAGGTTCCCACTTTTCTTCTGTTAGCTCTGGTTTTCATCTTCCCCAATCTTTCCTTCTTCATAAACGTGTTCTTGAATCTTGTCCTTTGGATTTCTGTACTCATCTTCGCCTTCCCTTTAACGATCCCTTCTCTCTCTCTGAACTTCCGTCTGCCCTGGCCCTCTGCGGTTCTACGGCGGCGGGCTCTGATAGCATTCATTATGAGATGCTTTGCCATCTCCCTCCATACACGTCTCAGTATTTACTGAGTCTGTATAATCGGATCTGGGAGTCATCATTAGTCCCTGAGGACTGGCTCGATACCGTTGTCCTCCCTGTTCACAAACTAGGGGTCTCTGGGAACATCCCGTAAGGAATTCTGCCCTATTGCCCTCACAAGTTGTGTTTGCAGACTCTTTGAACATATCGTTAACGTTCGTCTGATGTGGTTCTTAGAACACCATCACCACCTCTTCCCTCCTCAATTTGGTTTCAGCAAGAGCCACAGCACGACAGATGTCCTGGTGAACTTGGAGGTCTATATTCGTACTGCATTTGCTGCGAAGACCTCCGTTGTTGCCGTCCTTTTTGACCTGGAGAAGGCTTACGACACCACTTGGCGATATCATATTCTTTCCCAACTTCATTCTTTTGGCCTTCGTGGTCATCTCCTTCTCTTTCTCCGCAGCTTCCTCTCTCGTCGTTCCTTTCGGGTGCGCCTTGGTACCGCTCTCTCTGCCTCTTTTCAGCAATACGAAGGTGTGCCCCAGGGTAGTGTTCTGAGCACTACTCTTTTTCTGGTTGCCGTCAATGGTCTTCTTTCCTCTCTTCCTTCAGGCGTCTTCTCCGCTCTCTATGTCGATGATCTTACCCTTTCCTGTTAGGGTGATGATTCACCTCTCCTTCAAAGCCGGCTTCAGCATGCGATTGATGCCATGTCGTCTTGGGCCACCGATCATGGCTTCAGGTTCTCTATGTCTAAGACTTGTGCTATGACTTTTACTCAGAAGCGTGTCTTTCTTTGTCCCTTTATGGTCACCCCATTGTGTACAAGGATTCCGCTAAGCTTTTGGGGTTGATTTTTGACACTCATTTGTCTTGGTCGCCCTATATCTCTTACCTCTGTGTTGAATGCTCTGGTTGCCCTGCTTACTCGTCTGCTTCTCCTTCTACTCTTCCCCGTCTTGATGCTATGCACCATACTGAGTTGCGCCTCAGTTCTGGTGCCTTTCGTTTGACTCCCATCCTCAGCTTGTATGTTGACACTGGCTTCCTATCTCTCCAGGACCGCCATGATCGCTACTGTCTTCGCTATCTTGCTCGGTCCTTGCAACATCCTTCCTCTCGCTTCTGTCGTGCTTTAACTTTTGCCCCTCCTGCGGTTCCTGTTTCTCTTCACCACCTCCCTTTTTCTGTCCGGTTATCTCGCTTACAGGATTCTCTCTCAGTTCGTATTTCTAATATTTCTCTTCATGTTGTTCCTTTTTTTGCCCCCGTGGAGAGTCCCCCTTCCGCAGTTTTGTACATCCTTAACCCTTTAGTTGAGCATCGCATCATATGATGCTTTGACCGACTTGCAGTAAATTGCGCATCGCATCATATGATGCTTTGGAGTTCTGCGCAAGATTTGAAAGGCCCGCAGGGTATAGGGGATCCCCATACGCTGCCCAGGGGCGATAGTAAACAGCCTCCATTTTGAAAAAAATTCCAGCTTACGCTACTATTGCGTGGGAGGCCTCAGTTACCCAGCAGCCACCATGTCGAGCGCACGGCCAAACGCTTCCCGGGCACGCCCCACGCAATCACTCACCCAAGAGCAAATAACCAGTGAATTATTTTCCGATGGTGAGGAAAGTGACTTTGATGACTCTGATATTGATAAAGACTACACACAATTAACTGATGATGATAGCACGGACAGTGAAAATGGGATACAGCCGCCTCCCATGGCGAGGCCTATACGCTCACCCATGCCACCTCGCCCAGTGTCTACTCCAATTCACCCTCGACCACACAGTTCCTGTGCTTATTTAGAGTCTGAGGATATTTTCGGTGATGAGTCAGAGGAAGGTGACTCTTTTTCTGGTTTTAGTGAAGTGGAATCAGATCATAGTGTTACTGTGCCTGTTGCCAGTACCAGTGGTGATACCGGGATAGATTTTGTCACATCAGCAGCGTCTCGCCCAGCCAAGCGCTGGCGCATGGAACAACATGTGGCACCAAGACCCTCATGTTCACGTGCTTCTACCTCTCGTGCACGTAGCAGCCGTACTGTGCATAGATGGGCTTCAGCTCCTGGTCCACGGGGTACATCGCTTCCTCGTCATAGTGCCTCTGTTCAGTCCCCTGCATCTCGCAGGACACCAGGTGTACTAGTGTGGAGTGATGGTGCTGGTTTTATTCCCTGAATTCCTGCCTTTGACAATAAAGACATAGAGATTACAGAGCTTTTCCCTGATAATGGAGAGGATATGAGTGTGATTATTTTACAACATTCTATGATGAGCCGCTCATGGAATATATTATACACCAAACGAACCTTCATGCGGCTCATCTCATTAGAAGAGAGATAACAGAATTTTCACGATTGCAACGTTGGAAAACCGCCAGTGTAGGTGAAATGTATGTGTTTCCAGCGATATGTATGTTGATGAAACACTGTGTCAAACACGCTATCACAGATTACTGGAGCAAAGATCTGACTATTCCAACACCTTTCTTCGGGAAATATATGTCCCGAGGCAGATTTCAGATACTCCTCAGGTGTCTGCATTTTGCAAGTAATGAGGACCGGACAGAGGATGATAGACTTTGGCGAGTGAGGCACTATATGAATGAAGTGATTGGAAAATTCAGAGATTTTTACGTACCAGCACAGAAGCTGGTGATTGACGAATCCCTTGTACTTTTCAAAGGACGTGTTTCATTCAAGCAGTATATTCCCTCCAAATGAAACAGATTTGGATTGAAATTCTTTGTACTGTGTGACTGTGAAACAGGATACGTGTTACACATGATTCTGTATTCAGCTAGTGATGTAGACATTCCCGGTAACGATGAACATGGTTTCTCTGGTAGTGTGGTGACATTGCTGATGGCACCATGGATGAACAAGAGGCACATCCTATACACAGATAATTACTATACAAGTCCATTGGTAGCTAGGTTCTTGATTGAAAATAGAACCGGATTGGTTGGCACAGTAAAGGCACGAAGAAGGGAAATGCGTGTTTGGCGGTGGACTTGCAGTTGGTGTGTGCCAGGTACGGAAATGTGATCAAATACTCTCGGTACAGTGGAAAGATAAGAGAGAAGTGAACCTGCTGACAACCGTTCATGAGGGTACACTGTTGAATAGTGGCAAGGTGCACCGTGTAACGAGAGAACCAGTATATAATCCAGATTGTGTTCTTAACTACAATATCAACATGCGTTTGATTGATAAGGCTGACATGATGATTGGCACTATCGAGTGTGTGCTGAAAACATTGAAATGGACGAAAAAAGTGTTTTTCCATCTTGTTGACATGAGCATGTTGAACTGCTATAATTTGTATCTGGTGAAAACTGGACGTAAACCTGTTTTCCGTTCGTTTGCTTTTACACTTGCAACACAGTTATTAGCAAAGTTTGGTCAAGATGTCCCTGGCATACGAAGACAAATCATGAACCTTCAATCAATCATGACCAATCATGAAGGGGGCAACCTTCATTGTCCCCTTCTTACCAAGCAAGTAACTGACAAAAGATTAAACAATCCATGGCTCACAAGTGGCATTCTCAACTCAATCAACAAGAAACATGAATATGAAAAGAAACTTAGGATTAGCCTAGTTTCAAAGGAAGTAGCTAAAAGGTACTCATCAATGCTTACCAGTATCATAAGAAAGGCAAAACTTGCATATTATGTGAATAGATTTAATGAAGCAAAAGGCAACATGAAAAGCACTTGGAAAACAATCTCTAGTATCCTAGGAACTAAACAACACTCACATAACCAAATAAAACTCTACAAGGATGGGGATATACCGTCAACTGATTTAGAAATGGCAAATGAATTTAATAGTTTCTTTTCATCGGTTGGTGCTAATCTTGCCAGTAAAATCCCACAGACTCAGACACATATTAACACATATCTCTAAGGCAGCTATCCAAACTCTCTTCTCCTGTCACCAATCAGCCCAGCAGATGTTGTGTCCATCATACACTCTCTAAAAACCAAGGCAGCGAACACCAGTGAAATTCCATCCATTGTGTACAAGAGAGCCTCCCATGCCCTTGCCCCACCCATAGCCCTACTGTTCAACAAATCTATAGAGTGTCACACATTCCCTGATATCTTAAAAAAAGCAAGAGTAACGCCAGTCCATAAAGGAGGCAATCCGGCAGACATAAACAATTATAGACCAATATCAAATCTACCCAGTCTATCAAAAATATTTGAAAAAATTATTTACAAACAGCTCTATTTCTACCTCGTAAAATTCGACATACTCAGCCCCTGCCAGTTTGGCTTCCGGTCCCAAAAGAGCACCAACGATGCAATCATTAGTCTCCTTGACGTTATCTACTCAGCCCTTGACAAAAATGAGTTTCCGATTGGACTCTTCATTGACCTAAGAAAAGCCTTTGATACTGTTAATCACAACTACCTCTTACTTAAACTCCAGCATTATGGAATCCGAGGCCTTGCCCTTGACTACATCCGATCCTATCTTAGTTACAGACACCAATATGTAACCATCAATGATACAACTTCTTCCACTCTACCAATTACCATTGGTTTGCCACAGGGCAGCATCTTAGGACCTCTTCTATTTCTTATATATATAAACGATCTGCCTAATGTCTCTAATATTCTCAAACCTATATTGTTTGCTGACGATACTACCCTTATCTACTCAAACCTCAACCCACATACACTAAATAATGTTGTGAATAATGAATTAAAAAAAAGTCCACTTATGGATGTCAACGAACAAACTAACATTAAACATCGAAAAGACATACTACATCTTATTTAGAAGCAAATCATCAAATGCAATTCAACTACAGATAGACAACATTAACATCAGTAATAAAAATGATGGCAAGTTTCTTGGCCTATTCCTAGACAAGAGACTCAACTTCAGCACCCACATTCAACACATAACTAAGAAAGTCTCTAAGACAGTTGGTATACTCTCCAAAATCAGATATTATGTTCCTAACTCTGCTCTCCTCTCACTATATTATGCACTAATCTACCCCTATCTTAATTATGGTATCTGTGCATGGGGGTCTACCACTGCAAACCACCTTAAGCCCATCATCACACAGCAAAAATCTGCTATCAGAATAATAACTAACTCTGCTTTCAGACAACACTCAGCTCCCTTGTTTAAATCCCTAAACCTGCTAAATATTAACTCCCTCCACACATTCTCTAGTGTCAACTACAATTACAAAACCCTGTTCTTAAATGCAAATCATGCTCTGAAACTCTTCCTGGACAGATGTAATAGGACCCATTATCACCACACCCGAAATAAATATCTCTTTGATATCCCCAGGGTCAAACTTAATCTGTGTAAACACTCTATGCAAATTAAGGGACCTAGTCTATGGAACTCACTTCCTAGTAAATTGAAAAACTGTAAAACTTTTGCCTTATTTTAAAGCAAAACCAAAAAGTACCTAATTTCATCTTCTTAGTTCCTATACTGAGCTTTTAAATTTGCTCTGTACCTAGTGTTACCCAATCTCCTAATTTTTATGTATTTAACATAAATACATTTAACACCCAGGCTCGCTCACATAGATGCCTTTCAGCAACATAGACTAAAGAATTTGCCACCAGGTGGAAAGGGTGCAATAGGCCAATGTGCTTGCATAGTTTGTAAAACAACAGAACGAAGAGAACAGAAACGTAAAGTGGGGCAAACATGGTGTGAAGGGTGTGCAGTTGCATTGTGTGCTGTCAACTGCTTCAACGACTACCACTCTCCAAGAATTCTAAATGTGCAATAATAGTGCAAAAACCTGTACATAGTGCGTGCTTGTGTGTACATATAAAATAATGAACATTGTGATTACACAATATAATGGCGTAATGGAAAACGTTTGTGTGCACATGTGTATACTCGATGTATGCAACATTTATTGACAATAACTGTGAAGTAACATTATGTGCAACACAATTAGTGACTGATATTGCAAAGAATACAGGCCTAGACACTGTAAATAATGACGCAAAAATATATACGTGGCAACTCTGCTTGAAGACCGCATGCGCCGCCTCCGGGATGCACCGTGCATCAGTGAACATGCAAACTGTAACGTCATCACCCATCTTGTCAGCTGAATTACGTCGCCGGTAAGTACAATTGATTTTATTTTTTATTTTTCCCGTGATCAGGGAACACGACTTAACAGGTTAGGAAGAAATTTTTTTTTTTTTTTTGTATGCGCCTGTAGGTGTCAAATGGTATATAGCCATGCGCCATTTAAGGGTTAACCCGCATCAGTAAAGCTTTTACCCCTCCTACGGTTCTAAAACGTGTTTTCCTTGAGCACGTTTCTTCTCACTCCCGCTCCGTTTCCGTCTTCACCGATGGATCTAAGTCTGCGGATGGTGTAGGCTACTCTGTTGTTTTCCTGATTGCACTTGTATGTGTCGCTTACCTCCGGAGACTAGCATCTTCACAGCGGAACTTAATGCTATTCTTTATACTCTTCGTCTCCTGCTTTCTTGTTGTCAATCATCCTTTGTAGTTGTTGTTAACTCTCGTAGTGCCCTCATGGCTCTCGGGTCCTTTAATCCGGTTCATCCAGTGGTTGTCGAGATCCGGCATTGGCTGTTTCATATTCACAGTAAATTTAAATCAGTTGAGTTTAGTTGGGTTCCCAGCCATATTGGTGTCTCTTTAAATGAGCGTGCGGATGCTGCCGCCAGGGAAGCTGTCCGCTCTTGTCCCATCTCTCGTAAAGGTATTCCTTATTCTGATTTTTTACCCCGTTATCCATTCCTTCATCCTTACCCGTTGGCAGGCTTGTTGGTCTTCTGTTACTGGAAACAAACTGTGTACTCTTAAGAGTTTTGTGTCCTCGTGGCCGTCCTCCTACCACTGTAACCAGCGATGGGAAACGGCTCTGGCGAGGTTGCGTATCGGCCATACTCGCTTAGCTCATGGTCACTTGATGGAGCGCTGCCCTGCTCCTTATTGTCCAAATTACATTGTCCCTCTTACGGTCGTGCATATCCTTGTTGAATGTCCTGACTTCCGGGATAAGCGTGTGTCTTGTTTTCCGACAATCCCCGTGGTCGCTTGTCCCTCGATAGAATTCTTGGTGAGTCAGATACTTTTGATATCGTTCGCCTTATGCGTTTCTGTTCTCGTATTGGCATCCTTGGTGATATTTAGCACACTCTGATTATCCCATACATTTGATGGTGCTACATAGCGTTCCCGGTTTGGTGCCTTCTTTTCATAATTACTTACTCACCCACCTTCTTGCTTGCCAAACCCACCCACCTGTTCTCCCACCTTCCTGCTCACCCACCCACCTGCCTGATAGCCCACCCACCCACCTTCCTGCTTCCCCACCCCACCTGCCTGATAGCCCACCCAGCCACCTGTTCACCCATCTGCCTGGCTGCCCACCCAAATGCCTAGCTACCCACCTGAATACTCGCCCACCCACCCACCTGCTCACCCACCTACCTGCACACCCACCTGTTTGCCCCACCAGCCTGTATGCCCCTTTACCCACCTGCCAACCCTGTTCACCTACCTGCCTGCTCACCCACCTACCTGCCTGATAGCCCACGCACCTGCCAACTCACCCACCCACTTGCCTGCTCGAACCTGTTTACCCACCAAGCCCATCTGCCTGCCATCCACCCATCCAAAACCCACCTGCCTAAACCCGCCTGCCCACCCACCTGCCTGCCTGCCCACCTACCAGGTAACCACCCACACAGCCCCACACACTAATTAGTGTGTGTCAATTCAAATCATGAGTGTGGTATAAAAATTGTTGGAAATGGTCCTATTTGGACCCAGAGGTGAAAAAGTACTCTTATCCGGAAAACGTGATTATCTGGCTGGGGGTCCTTCCCATATAGTACGGATAATCGAGTGGAGGCAGTATATTTTCTCCTATGCAAAATCAAGATAAAAAAAAACACATCTAGTATCGGGCCCCTGCGAAAAGGAGATGGAACTTTCACTGATGACAACAAAGAAATGAGCAAAATACTGAGGAATCGGTACGACTCTGTTTTCAGAAAGCCACTAAACACACTGAAGATTGATAACCCAAATGAATTTTTCATGGATATGATACCAACATCAAATCATATACAGATGTCACCCTGTCCCCTCTGGATTTTGAAGAAGCCATAAACAGTATGCCTATGTACTCTGCACCAGGCCCTGACTCTTGGAACTCCATATTCATCAAAAACTATAAAAAACCGCTATCGCAGGCCCTTCACATTCTTTGGAGACAAAGCCTAGATACTGGCATTATCCCTGAAATATTAAAAACAGCAGAGATAGCACCGCCCCATAAAGGAGGAAATAAGGCCGAGGCAAAAAATTACAGACGGATAGCACTAACATCGCACATCATAAAAGTCTTTGAGAGAGTTCTAAGAAGTAAGATCACAAAATACATGGAATCACAGCATCTCCATAACCCCGGACAACATGGTTTCAGAACAGGGCGCTCTTGCCTATCACAGTTGCTGGACCACTATGACATGGCACTAGATGGCATGGAAGACATGAAAAATGCTGATGTAATTTACACAGATTTCACAAAAGCCTTTTACAAAAGTGACCATGGTGTTATTGCACATAAAATGCGTTCAAAGGGAATTACCGGAAAAATAGGCCGATGTATCTACAATTTCCTGACTAATAGAACCCAATGTGTAATAGTCAACAAAACAAAATCCGAACCATCAACCGTAAAGAACTCAGTCCCCCAGGGTACTGTGCTTGCTCCAGTACTTTTTCTCATCCTCATATCGGACATAGACAAGGACTCAACCTATAGTACTGTATCATCCTTTGCAGATGACACTAGGATTTTTATGAGAGTAGACAACATAGAGGACACGACAGACCTCCAATCAGATGTCAATCAGGTCTTTCTATAGGCTACAGAAAATAACATGGTGTTTAACGAAGATAAGTTTCAGCTCATGCGCTACGGAAAAAATGAAAATATAAAAACGGAAACCACGTACAAAACTCGGTCAAATCATAACATAGAATGGAAAGGCAATGTAAAGGATTTGGGTGTACTGATGTCAGAAGACCTTACATTTAATGAACACAATAAAGTAGCCGTCACAACTGCAAGAAAAATGACAGGTTGGATAACCTTTCACACTAGAGATGCTATACTGATGATGATACTTTTCAAAACGCTTGTGCTCTCTAGAGTGGAGTACTGCTGCACAATGACAGCACCTTTCAAAGCTGGAGAAATTGCTGACCTGGAGAGTGTGCAGAGATCTTTTACTGCTAGAATCCACTCAGTAAAACATCTAAACTATTGGGACCGACTAAAGAGCCTAAATCTGTATTCTCTTGAGCGCAGGCGGAAGAGATACATAATAATTTACACATGGAAAATAATAAAAGGGGCTGGTCCCAAACCCGCACACAGAAATAACAGCACATGAGACCAAAAGGCATGGCAGGATGTGCAGAATATTCCGTTGAAGAGCGGAGGTGCAACAGGTACTCTGAGAGAGAACTATCAACATCGGAGGCCCGAGATTGTTCAACACGCTTCCGCTACACATAAGGGGCATAACTAGCTGACCCCTCGCAGTGTTCAAGAGAGAACTTGACAAACACCTCCAAAGGATACCTGATCAACTAGGCTGTGACTCATACATCAGGCTGCGAGCAGCCGCGTCCAACAGCCTGGTTGACCAGTCCAGCAACCAGGAGGCCTGGTTGACGACCGGGCCGCGGGGTCGCTAATCCCCGGAATCACCTCAAGGTAAGGTGCCTCTTGACACCTTCATGACGTTTCTCCTATTTTGGCTACTGGTGAGTCTCATGATTTGCACCCCCCGTGATAAGTAATTGATAGATGAGCCTTCCTGTGCCATGTTCTAACAGTGATTTACATAATAATATCCACAACATCACATGTATTAAGCATTCAGTGACTTGTTAAATATTTTAGCTGATTCAGTACATTCACACAGTTCCCCTGAGTCATTTCAACATTTCCTGCTTCTCACAGTAATTCTATTGTTCATTAATTGTGTTACTAGTAAATTCAAAGTTCAGAGAAGTAAGAAATAATTGTTTTAGCAGTTTATTTGCACAATAGAAAAAGTTGATTTTCCCACAGACAATAGAAAATAATTTTTTTTTTTATTTCTCCAGATCTAAATTTGGAATTTATTCTTTCAGCATTTTTTTTCAATTTTACCATAGCATGTTACACATATATCAGTGTTCAATTTGTTTGTTTGCTAAACCCATATTTCTTGCATTGCTACTTGTTGTGTTGAATAATTTTTAATAAAATTTTGCAGTTGCACTTTCCAGTTTTTGTTCTAAATTGCTATGCTTAGCCTGGTTTAATTAATTTACATACCTCTGATTCCAGCCATATTTATACCAGATTGCTAATTTAATTAACAGTTTTGCTTATTTTTAATAATCTTGTTGCCTAGTACAATTTAATAATTTTAATTCTGCCATTAACTTACTTTAGCCAAGTTTGATATTTTTTTGAGTGTTTTATTTTTTTGTGTGTGATCTATTTCTTATGCCCAGTGCACTTTATTATAATTTGCGTTCAACTGTCACTTCCTTGGTAGTGACAATGCCTACCACTGTTGCAACTCCTGACTCAACTGAAGCAATTGCTTGTACTACTGTCCAGAGGTCAGTTCAGGAAATGGCTATTCCACTTTTTGCTGGCGAGTCCCACTTATTTGAGTCCTGGTTTTGTAAGGTTGAGGCGAAAATGAAAGCCCATTTTTCTCAGCCTACTGATGTCGAATACCTGGCAATTGCTCGGTCAATTGTTGACACAACCAAAGGTGCTGCACATTTTGTGGTAGACGAGAAAGATATTGTTAGCCTCCAGTCTTGGTCCGAATTTAAGGATTTCTTTCGCCGGCTTTGTTAACAAAGGAGACCGCGACCCGTATAGGTTGGTCAAGAAAAATGCCATTGCCACCATGCAGCCTGGTAAATCATTTAATGTGTTTACTAGCCGTCTCGATAAATATCTGTATGCCTTGGTGACTGCTATTATTAGTTCATCATAGGTGGATAAAGACAAAATGCTGACCCCGGAGGCAATGGCTAAAATTATAGCATTTGGGACTTAAACCCTTAACCCTTAAATGGCACATGGCTATATAGCATTTGACACCCACAGGCGCATACAAAAAAAAATATTTTTTCTTCCTAACCTGTTAATTTGTGTTCACTAATCATGGGAAAAATAATAAAAAAATCGTAAGTGGCATATATTGCCTATAGGGCGGGGAAGTCTGGCAAAAAACAGGCGCTGACTCAGCATGCGTCCCAGGCGGTCTGTTGCTCGCCAGCTGTCAGGCCGGAGTTGCCACAAAGAGATAATTAATTATTTCAATGTCTCTGATTGATTTTTCGTAGTTTTTTTGCTGTAATATTATTCAATAGTGTGTAGTGTGATATATTTATATACATGTAATAGAATGAGTGAATCATTGCTGTACTCAAAAATATGGTGTGCATATTGTTGATTCAATTATGTTCATCAAACAGTGAACAAATACTTTGTCGGTTATTACACTATATACACAGGTTATATATAAGTATCTGCATGTTTTGTTCACCATAACGAACAACTAAGTTGCTATTATGAGTCAAAAAGCAACGAGGAGTGACCGCCGTGTACCAGCCAGCCACTCCGCCCTCCCTCAAGCCACCTGACTCACCCACATTCTCCTCCCACAATACTGTTTTTTCTTTTATTCACTATATACAGATGCTATATGTAAGTATCTACATTCGTGTTCACCATAACAACCACTAAGTTGGTATGCTGAGTGGCAGTGGCAGCCAGCCACTGCCTGCCACTCCCTCCCTCCCTCACCTCACCTCACCTGACTTGCCACCATTCTCCACCCACCATACTGTTTTTGCTTTCATATACAGACATTATATATAAGTATTTACATGTTTTTTTCACCATAACTGTACATCTAAGCTTGTATGGTGAGTAAAGGCACAAAGACATAGGACCTCAACAGTCAGCTGATGGCTGCCGCCCTTAAGGCCAGACGCACTAATATTTCACCTCCAACAATATTGTTTGTGGTGTTATTACGCTATATCCACACATTATATATAAATATCTACCTGTTTTATTCACCATACTTGTACAAGTAAACTGGTATGGTGCCCAAAGACCATGTGGTCACTGGTAAACAACATGATAAGTCGTGCAGACTACGCCACCTCCCTCACCAAAATGGCGGCTCCCAACCTACTCCTCTTGCTGTTTATACCCTCTATACACACGTTATATATAAGTATCTACATTTGTGTTCACCATAGCGAACCACTAAGCTGGTATGGTGAGTGCAGTCAATAAAAGGTGGCCACACACAGTCAGAAGACATCGCCACCACCACTCTCTCCCACAGCATTACTCCTCCCTCCATGGAGCACAGCGCTAAATATCACCACAATCCTGCTATTATCAGAACCCTGGTCAGTTTTATAACAGTCAGGGGTCTTCTGTAATAATATCATCGCTTCATAATAGCATGAACAAATATATTATGGCATTTTTAGGCGATGCTGTGGTCACAAGCTGAACAGCAGTGCTGTGAGCTCATGCTGCGTGCGTCAGGCTTGGTAGCTCACTCAACACTGAGGCCCCTAACACCCGGGAGTTGGCCCACGATTTTTTTAAAAAATGGTGTCTGTTTACAAGAGCCGTGATGAAGGTGAGGTGAACCCCGTGTATCCGCGAGCTGTTTAAATCTTGCGTAGCACTCCAACACGTCATTTGACGTGATGCGCCATTTATAGCAAGTTACTTAGCACGTCATGACGTGTTGTGCAGTGTAAGGGTTAAACCTCACAATACAATAGACGATTTCAGTAACAAAACCGAAACCGTGCAGTACATTAACCCTTAAGTTGCGCATTGCATCATATGATGCTTTGACCGACTTGCAGTAAATTACGCATCGCCTCATGATGCCTTGGAGTACTACGCAAGATTTAAATGGCCCGCAGATACACGGGGTTTACCATACCTTCATCAGGGTTCCTGTAAACAGACGCCATTTTAAAAAAAATCGTGGGCCAAGATCCCGGGTGTTAGGGCCTCAGTATTGAGTGAGCTACCAAGCCTGATGCATGCAGCATGAGCTCACAGCACTGCTGTTCAGCTTGTGACCACAGCATCACCTAAAAATGCCATAATATACTTGTTCATGCTATTATGTAGCAATGATATTTTTACAGAAGACACCTGACTGTGATAAAACTGACCAGGGCTCTGATAATAGCAGGATTGTGGTGATTTGACATAACTCACGGCGAACCTCAACAGTAATCAACCAAAATTAAA